>NC_134082.1:1800000-2100000 GCF_000715075.1 Nicotiana tabacum | reverse complement strand
AAACCTCAACTAGCACATTTTTCTTTTGTAAATATTTGAGAGGGCCTTTGTAGTTAAAAATTGTGATGAAGTAGAATTGGACTTAAAATCTTTTTTAACTTAAGACCCAACAAAGCCAATAAACTAAGGTTATTTCTTGTCTAAAAGTATGATAATCAAAGTAAATTTCGACACCGCTTACAAAAATTCCTGCATACGCCCCTGCTCACAAGGTAGGGATAAGGTATCCGTACACACTACACTCCCCAGACCCACAGTAAAAGATATTATTAGATATTTTCTTGTTGTTTGTTGTAAACTGACAATTAGTCTAAAATTGAGTAAAATATTCTCGCAATACAAAATATAGAGCTTAAATAGAGCGACATGATCGAGAAAAATTCGTGTCACCAACCAGAACTTGTCTGAGATTGGTATAGTTATTATTATTGTATATATAATTCAAGTAGAAAACAATGAATTCAGTTAAACATACAGAATTTAATTAAACACACAAAGCTAGAAATTTGAGGAGAAGAAGATTAAGAAGCAAATAATACTTCATAAATACTACTACTAGTATATAACAAAGAATTTACCATAAATAACAACTAATTTCACCTCCCATGAACATTAAATATCAGTTCTCAAAAGCTGGAAAAATGGAGCCTTGTAATTAGTTGTCAAAGTATAAATAGGAAATGTTGACCTTCCAACTCAATTGTTAAAGAGTAAACAACAATAACAACACACTGTAATCCCACTTAGTGAGGTCTGGGGAGGATAGTGTGTACGTAGATCTTATCCCTACCCTAAGGTAAAGAATCTATTTCCAAATAGACCCCCGACATTCTTCCCTCCAAGAACTTCTCACCTTACTCTTGGGGAGACTCAAACTCACAACCTCTCGGTTGAAAGTGGAAATTGCTTACCATCATAGCAACAAGAGTTGTTAAAGAGTAAACAGAATTGTGAAAAAGAAGAACAAGGGACGTATAATTTGTTTCTTTTTATTCTTTTGACGCGCACTAGATAACATACTCATTATGCAATATTTCGCAAACTATATAGAATACGTAAATTGTATTAGGTAAATCTGATATTACAGGATTTGACTGAGCAGACTACTGGTAAAAAAAAATTTGATTACAATTCTTATTTTCACGTGGGAATCACTCACGTAACCAACTCAACCAGCAAATAAAAACAATTATTTATATGCATCTTAGTTGAATTTAATATATGTGTTATATTATCTTATTTTTCATCATTTTAAGCAGTTTTGGACTGATCCAACTTTTGTCCACTTTAATGGGAAAGAGGGGGCCGACTTACCATGATAATGATGCAATTTTATTTCCCACAAACTCAAAAACTGCTTGTTTTTTCTCTGCCACGCATCTTACTTCTCTCGCATGCACGCACTTGTGTGTTGTGTGTGTGTTAACTGCATACCGTATAGAGTTTGTA
Source organism: Nicotiana tabacum (assembly GCF_000715075.1). NCBI lineage: Eukaryota > Viridiplantae > Streptophyta > Magnoliopsida > Solanales > Solanaceae > Nicotiana > Nicotiana tabacum. The sequence goes on along the minus strand of NC_134082.1, from coordinate 2,098,551 downwards.
TTACTTTGCTTTTATATTCTAGTTTAAAATTGAATTAGTTTTTAATTATATTTTATAATAAAAAAACTATATAAGTTTAAAAAAATTATTGACTTAAAACAGAGTTAAAAAATAAAAATTCGACTATAATACTACGAACATGTCATTTTCTTAAAGAAATATAATATAAAATGTAAGATTTAAATAACATACAATATCGGTATAATGAATTTTTATATTATATGTATAATTTAACTTATTATATCATGTTATTTATAATTTATTTCAAGAAATAAATTAATTTTATTAAATAGAATTACTTAAAATTAAATACACTTGATTGTATATAAATATTTTACGCCATAATACCTAGAACTTACCTCAATACCTATTCAAAGGCTTGAAAACATAGAATGAGCCTACTAGCCCCATGGAGAGAAGTTCGGAACCAAAATGATGTGAAAATTTAATAAAAGAGATAATGCAGAAAAATATATACATATAGCATATGTATCTCATGCCCTATATAGGTTTGGGCTAAACGTTAGTCAGCCTTCCACCCAAAAAAAAAATTGTTTACCCTTAAAATCGGATAACAATTGAATTTGTAAGTGGTTTTAAGGATATATGGATTAAATTGACACAAAACAATAAATTAAAAATGTAATTGAAATAAATAATGATAAAGTAAATTCAAATCACACAACATGAACAATTACAATCTTGGAAAGTTAGTCACACTTGAACTTGATGCAATTCGATTGGTATCAAGATATAGAAGAACAAGAGCTTAAAGAAAGAAAATAATAATATATTGCTTTGGAATGCGTGTTACAATATGTTTTACAAATAATCAGACTCCCTTTATATAGTAGGGGAGTCCTACTTTAGGTGCAACTCTATATAAAAGGTAAAAATTCCCTAATTAACTGATTGCTGATCTCACGTCGGTATATGTTGAGATCTCTACCATGATATTCGGTTAATTATGAATATCACAGTCCTCTGTTGGCCGAGCTTGACAACGTTCTTCGAAATTGAATAAGGCAGGACCGATCCTTAATCACGACCCCGACATCCTCGAGGGTGAGCTGTTCTGGTCTGGACTCAGAATCGATAAGATTCCTACCTCAGTCTAAGCCCCATTTTACCATATCTCGAGCTTGGCTTATCATGTCGGAGACCGGGATGTACTTCGAGACCGATTTTACTCGTATACAGATAGTCCCCTCATTTTTAGAGAGTAGACGACGAGAAACGACATGAGCTTCGGATTCTGGCTTTGATACCTGCGTCAGAAACGACAAAAAGAATGAAACATCTCGTTAGTCAAGTCGTAATGGCATTAAATGCTCATCAGTTGACGGTCGGCCACTCTTGGATACAAACCGCCATTTAAAAATTATAAATACCCCCTCATTTGTTCATTTTAAATTTACATTTAAACCTTCTACCCTCGTATCTTTGAATTTTCAATATTCTCTAGCAATTATACTCTGGTTTATTTAGGATCCTTTACAAGAACTTTCGTACATTTCCATCTCAAGCCTTCAACTTCCTTTCTTCCTTTATTTCTTCTCCATTTTTCAAAGAAATGGAAAAGACCTCAAAACCCGTTTCCCAAAAAGAAACACCTTCTGCTTCGTGGCCGGCTACTGAGGCCGAAGAAACTATTTTGCCTACTGCCATCGATGAACCAGCACAGGAACCTCCTTTGAAAATGTTCATCCCGGAGGATGCTCAGTAAATAATGATTTTAAGGTTGAAAACCCCTCTTTTGTACCGGGCCAGTGCAAAGACTTCTCGAGGTACATCTGTTCGATTACCAAAGAGGCCCTCCCTACGGTTCGGATAGATTGCAACTGGGCCGAAACACGATAGTGGTCCTTGGCCCTGAGGAGGCCATTACCACCCATGTAAGAGGTACGAGGTGGGCCTTGGTCAGATTCATCCCTCAATATGGAGGATAGTGATCCTCCGCCGGTTCTTTGTGAGCAAAATCGACGGTTGTCGGTTCACCGTGGATCCTCTGCTTCGCTTGTACCGTCCCTGACTATTCCGATGGGGGTTGATAAAGCCTGTGCGCTGGGCCAGCAAAGCCCCGTTGTCTAGTATCGATTAGGATCAGGATCGAGGCTGGCAGGGACATTTTATTCGGTAGAGGACCTCAGACCTAATCCTGGCGGGATGCATGTCGTTCCTCGAGAAGTGGAACACAAAACGTAAATGGAAATTCCCTTCTAATATTGATTTTTATGTTTACTTTCCCTTTTCTTATTGGTGTGTGTGATGGTGCAGCCATTGCTCGGGTTCCAAATGCTATTCCTTGACTCGAGAGGTAGGTCAAGGGCATCATTTCTCAGATGCCCTACTCCGAGCGTTCGTGGCACGAACTCTCGAAGGGCCGTTGGGAGGCCCATCCTTATGGTAAGATCCCCTTTCCGATCAGGCCGTGTTAGGCCTCTCCTTTTAGTATCAAGTCCTAATTCTCTTTACTTTCTATCTCAGGCTTGCCTAAGAATGTCGAGCTCAGGCCTCCGGTTGGTGACGAGAACTTTCCTCTCGATTCTCATGTTCCGAGACGAGCCGAAAAGAAGAAAAGAAAGAGGGCTCCTAGCTCAGAGAAGAAGAAAACAAAAAAAAAGTAGCCCAAAGAAAATACCAGCGCCCGAGCCGCACCCTCGGATTCACTCTACCGACCGAGGGACGAATCCGAAGAAGAAGAAGAAGAAGAAGCCTCTGAATCAGAGAGAGGTGAGGCCGATATGCCTCAAGCCAGGGAGGTTGACGATGAGGCCGTGGTTGAGGCCAACGAAGAGACCGTGGCCAAGGCCTCCTAGTATGTGGGTAATTGCCCCGAAGGATGTACTCGATGTGATAGACATCACTGAGTCACCTTCATTCACTGAGTCTATGTTCAACGATGCTCAGACGGTGAAAGAATGTCCTAACAAGGGGGACCACATGGATTCTACCCCCACAGAAGACGTCACCGGATTAGGTAGCTTAGAGGTGCCAAGGAAGAGTCCATCTTCGGGAACAAATGGGCCTTCCTTAAGCCCAAAACTGATCAACCGGCTCCCAGCTCTGAGTGTGGATCCGAACCAGAAGCGATCGATCGTCATTTCCATTTCGGAGGATGCCCGGGTCCTCTCTTCCCCCGTAGGGGTGGCCAGCTACCTTCGTGTATGGTGACCGAAGAAGATCAAGCCATGATGAATGAGGTGGACGCTCCTGCCTGTTCAACAAAGCATAACAGGTGCTAAACCGGGTAACTTCAAATACCTCTCGATAACTTTTGATTTGCACTTAGGCTAATTTACAGATAATCATAACATTTCTCTTTGTGTTTGTAGGCCTCGGTGCTTCATCATGAGATATTTCTCTGATATCAGGATGAGCAGAACCAGATTGAGGCCGAGGTCCGAGGACTTACTAAGAAGGGAGATACTTACAAACATCTCAGCGAGCAATGTGAAGGGGAGGCTAACAGCCTCCAAGCTGAGCTAGAGGCAACTCGGAAAGATCACGCCGTTCTGGTCGAGCAGGTAAGATAAATATCTGAGGTTAGTAATGATGAGTCAAAAACGGTGACTAACAGTCTGAACCCGCAGGTCCAATAGAATCTTGATTAGATCGGCCAGCTCCGGGCAGAGATAGATGTGATAAAGGTCGAGGCCGCGGAATGGAAAAGCAAAATGGACCGCTTGGCCTCGGAAAAAGAAACTGCCCTCGCACAATTGGCCTTTGTGGAGGCTCAACTTTGAATGATGAGGGAGAAGTCTGAGGCACAATCTCGGAAAGCCGAAGAATTCAAATCCCAACTGGGCTCGGCTGTTTCTGATCGGGAAGCACTTGAAGGATTTCAAAGCGACCAAGTTGGTGGCCGAAATGACCAAGGCTGATACCGACGTGATGGTAGCCTAGTATAGAGCTGATGCCGAGACAGCCCAAGACTGATTGAAAGACATCATCATGTACGAGAAGTGGCAGTCTCGTAGGGAGGCCCTCAAAGAGGTTCATGCTCGGGGTTTTGATTTGTCGGCCGAGATCAAGACCGCTAAGAGGCTCGAGGCCGAGGCCGAGGCCAAGAAATTGGCTTATCCTGAGGCTGAAGAGGAGGAAGATTCCAAGGGTTCTGGCTGATCCGGAGGTTGAGAGAACCTCGATGGTCTCGGTAACGAAGCGGCCCCAGGCGAAGCCCATGCCTTTTAAGTGCCTTGTACATTTTATTTTGCTTTTTGTATTTTTGTAGTCGTGTACTTTTGTACCTTTTTTGTCAAAGGCGTTTGGCCTTTGTAAAGACTGTATCTATAATTCAAGGCTTCTTTTTTCCTTCGACAATCTTTGAGTTTTGTTTTCCTTTGCTCTATTATTTAAATTCGCAAAGATCAAAATGTCGTAACATAAAATAGTTAGGTCATGTTTGGGGGTTCGAAGGGGCCTTGCCTAAAATATTATTTTGTTTAAAGAATCGTGGGTGTTCGGTATGACCGAAAATTTTTCCCCAAAGTACTTATAATTTTATAGTTTACCGAGGTAGCCTTTAGAACCGATTAAGACATTTTGAAGGCCTCATTTTTTGTTACGGGTCTCAAGCGTTTTCGAGCCATTTTAATATGGTCGTAGCCTATTTAGTTTGGGTTCTGCCCAGTGGAATTGTCACTCCGAGTTATCCGGGCTTGACTAAGATAATAGTCCCCCGAATGGAGATGGTCGTTGCCTTTAAAATTCGGGCGTTGCCAAATAAGTTTTGTGCCCTCGAGCTCCGATAGCCCGGACCATCTGAGTTTGTTTTTGGACATCAGTCCCCAAGTGGGAGTGGTCGTTTGAACTTGGATTAAGGCGGCCCTTGGGCTCGATACCCTTAGGGTTTCGGATGTTGGAAATTCCTTAAGAAATGCAAAAAGAAAAAATTTAAGGGACAAGATATTTATCCGCAAGGCAGAGACTTCTTTTTATTCTTGTGTGTAATATTTATACATATGTACAAGCTTTGTGCCAGGGCTCATTCATTTGACCGTTTGGCCCTTATAATAAGTCCTATCGATCGAACCGAGACTGTTCGATCACAAAGTCCCTTTCTTGCTAGAAGTCGTTATCCTAGGGTAATGCCCCTAGTGTCCGAGGTTGATCATAGAGAAGCCTCGGATACTATTGATGTGATCTTTGACATCGATTCGTGATCGACCTTTGATTCTAAGTTAGCACGATCCATTGTTGCCTCGTTAAATAACTTTCCGAAAAACCCATTGGGACAAAACCGGTTCAAGAAAAAAAAAGTACAACACGTTCTTTCAGGCCTAAATATTATACCGTTCCTTGTTGGTTACCTGCAAGTGTTAGTTCAAAAATAAGTAAAAAAGAATGAATGAGGTCGTAGCTTAGCCATAGTATCACTTCAAAAGAGTTATGTTCCAGTTGTTCGATAGTTGCTCGACGTTCATTGTTCCGAGTTTGTACGATCCCTTACTAGTGATTTCGATAATTTGATAAGGACCTTCCCCGTTCGGTCCCAGTTTCCCCTCTTTCGGGTGCTTAGTGTGACCTTCCTTAACACCAAGTCCCCGACATTAAAATATCGAACGTTGGCTCTTCGATTGTAATACCTCTCGATTCGCTGCTTTTGAGCGGCCAATATGATAAGGATGGCTTCATTCCTTTCATCTAATAGCTCCAGGTTGGTACTCATGGCCACGTCGTTCGATCCCTTGGTTGCATATTGGAATCTGACACTTGGTTCCTCGAATTCGACCGGTATTATAGCTTTAGTGCATAAACCAATGAGAGCGGGGTGACCCCGATACTAGACTTCGAGGTCGTACGGTATACCTATAGGACTTCGGGTAGGATTTCTTTCCATTTTCCTTTGGCGTCGGTTAACCTCTTTTTGATGTTTTGGAGTATAGTTTTGTTGGTCGATTCTGATTGTCCGTTCCCACTAGGGTGATAGGGTGTTGATAGGATTCTTTTGATCTTGTGGTCTTCGATAAACTTGCTTACTTTGTTGCTAATGAATTGTTTTCCATTGTCGCACACAATCTCGGCTGGTATTCCGAATCGGCATATGATATGGTCCCAAATGAAATCGATGAATTCCTTCTACCTAACCTTATCGTATGCCTGGGCTTCCACCCACTTAGAAAAATAGTCAGTCATAAACAATATAAATTGAGCCTTATCGGGTGACCATGGAAGGGGGCCTACGATGTCCGTTCCCCACTTCAGGAACGGCCATGGTGACAAGACCGAATGCAATAGTTCCCCGGGTTGATGAATTATCGGAGCATGTCTTTGACACTCATCATATTTTCGTACGAACTCCTTCGTGCCTTTTTCCATATTGGTACAGTAGTAGCTGACTCTGATTACCTTTCGAACCAATGATTAGGTGCCTGAATGATTTCCGCAGGTGCCCTCGTGAACTTCCCTCAGAACGTATTTGGTATTTCCTGGTCCTAGACATATCACTAGTGGGCCATCGAACGTTCTTCTGAAAAGGCTTCCGTCCTTGGACAAGCTAAACCTAGCTGCCTTCGTATGCAATGCCCTTGATTCTTTTGGATCTGAGGGTAGTTTTCTGATCTTCAGATATTCTATATATTTATTTCCCTAGTGCCAAGTCAGGCTTGTAGAGTTTATCTCGTTGTGACCCTCTTCCACTATCGATCTCATGAGTTGTACGACTTCCCCTGAGTTAAGCTCATCATCCTCAACCGACGACCCTAAGTTGGCAAGGGCATCGGCCTCACTGTTTTAATCTCGAGGTACGTGTTGCAAAGTCCACACTTTGAACCGATGTAATGTTACCTGTAACTTATCTAGATACCTTAGCGTTCGTTCTTCTCTGACCTTGAATGTCCCATTAACTTGGTTCACCACGAGGAGAGAGTCGCACTTTGCCCCCAAGCTTTTGGCTAGTTCGAGACATGCAATCATGGCCTCATATTCGGCCTCGTTGTTAGTCAATTTCACAGTCCTAATAGATTGTCTAATTACATTGCCTGTTGGTGGCTTCAATACAATGCCAAGTCCGACCCTTTTGCATTGGAGGCATCATTCGTAAAGGGTCCAGATTCCCAAAAATGTCCCCGAGTTCACCAGCAGCTCTCTTTCGACCTCGGGTATTAGGGCTGGCGTAAAGTCGGCCACAAAATCTGCCAAAATTTGAGATTTAATGGCTCCGGGGTCGATATTTAATATCGTACCTGATAATTTCCACAACACATTTGGCCAAATGCCCCGAGAGCTCGGGTTTATGCAATATGTTTCACAATGGGTAAGTAGTCACAACACATATATGATGACACTGAAATATGGTTTCAGCTTCCTAGAGGCACTTAGCAAAGCGAGCACCAATTTTTCTAGGTGAGGGTACCTAGTTTCAACCTCACCTAGAGTCCTGCTAACATAGTAAATTGAAAATTGCGTACCTTGCTTTTCCTGTACCAAGACTCCACTTACTGCTATCTCCGATACCGCCAAGTATGGGTATAGTTGTTCATTCATATTTGGCATGTGAAGTAGAGATGGGATTGATAGATACCATTTGAGCTCCTCCGAGGCCTTGGCACTTCGGGGTCCATGAAAAGTTATTATTCTTTTTCAGTAGTGAGAAGAATCGGTGACTCTTATCGGATGACCTCGAGATGAATCACCCTAGGGCGGCTATGCGTCCGATTAATCTTTGCATGGCCTTCACATTGTCCACAACCATGATATCTTCGATGGCTTTGATCTTGTCGGGGTTGATCTCGATTCCTCGGTTGGATACTATGAATCTGAGGAATTTACTTGATCCGACTCCAAACGTACATTTCTCCGGGTTTAGCTTCATATTATACTTTTTCAATTTGCTGAAGGTTTCCTGCAAATGTTTTAAAATTATCCTCTGCTCGTAGGGACTTAACCAACATATCATCAATGTAGACCTTCATTGATTTTCCTATTTTTTCTTCGAACATCTGGTTTACTAGGCTTTGATAAGTAGCACTGGCGTTTTTAGTTCGAATGGCATCACATTATAGCAGTATGTGTCTTACTTAGTGATGAAAGAAGTTTTTTCCTGATCATCCGTGTTCATCCGTATTTGGTTGTACCCGGAGTAGGCGTCGAGAAAACTAAGGATCTCGTGGCCGGCTGTGGCATCGATCATGCGATCGATATTGGGCAAAGGGAATGAGGCCTTGCGACATGCCTTATTCAAATCCTTATTGTCTACACACATTCTTAATTTATTCCCCTTTTGAGGGACTACCACTATGTTATCTAACCAATCCGGGTATTTAACCTCCTGAATGGACCCTATTTTAAGGAGTTTAGATACATCATCCTTGATGAAAACATGTTTAACCTCGGACTGGGGTCTCCTCTTCTTCTTGACCGGGTGAAATTTCGGGTCCAGGCTTAGCTTGTGAGTGGTTATCTCCGGCGAGATCCCTATCATATCAAGGTGGGACCAAGCGAAATAATCTATGTTAGCTATAAGAAATTGAATGAGTTTTTTCCTGAGCTCGGTACTTAACCCTGCGCCCAAGTATACTTTTCGATCGGGTAGATGCTCAATCAATATGACCTTCTAGTTCCTCGACTATCAATTTAGTGGCGTTGGAATCATCGGGGGATATAAAAGACCTAGTAACCCCATAGTCATCGTCTTCATCAGTCCCCTAATTTTCCGGTTGGGTCGGGGCTGGTGTCGGTAATTGCTATTTATCTTCTTGCTTTGTGGGCGAACTTGGACCCTTTGTCATTGTAAGTACGGATATCGAAATTGCCTCTTTGACTACAAACATTTACTTTGCACCCTGCTGCTCTCCATAGATTGTTTTAATCCCACCCGGTGTTGGAAATTTTAACACTTGGTGCAAAGTCGAGGCACTGCCCTCATATTGTGGATCCGCAGCCTCTCGAACAGGGCATTGTACCTCATGTCCCCTTTGATCACATAAAACTTGGTTTCCTAGATGGTCCCGGCGGCATTCAGCGGTAAAGTTATCTCCCCATTAGTGGTTTCACATGCCATGTTGAATCCGTTTAGAACTCGGACTGCATGTACGATTTGATCTTGTAGGTCGAGTTGTTTTATGACCCTCGATTAGATGATATTGGCCGAAATACTTGGATCAATTAACACACGCTTAACTCGAGATTTATTTATGAGTACAGATATTACTAGCGCATCATTATGGGGTTGCACGATCCCTTCTGTATCCTCATCATTGAAAGAAAAGGTTCCTATTGTTATGTAATCTCAAGTATGTTTTCCCCTTGTGATGGATACCCTAGTGCGCTTCAACATCGGCCCTTGAGGGACAACGACCCCACCGATGATCATGTTAATGACGTGTTGAGGTTCTTCTTGTTTGGTTTGTTTATTAGAATCCTTATTCCTGAAATGGTTCTTGGCTCGGTCACTGAGGAATTCTCGAAGGTGCCTAGTGTTGAATAGCCAGGCTACTTCCTCTCTCAACTATCAGTAATCCTCTGTTATGTGGTAGTGAGTGCCATGATATTTTCACATCTGGTTAGGATCCCTTTGGGAAGGATCGGATTGTTGAGGTCGAGGCTATTTGGGGTCCTTGATATGTCTGATAGCCAATATAATGGTGATGGTATCGACGTTAAAGTTATATTTCGAAATGGTTCTTTCTCATGAGTCCATGGTTGCTCTGACCTCAATCACTTCTCCTTTCACTTCACATAGAATTCCTCCTGGAAACACTGCTTCTTCGATCTCCATTGTGATGCTCATACTGACCCCTGTTTGACCTCCGTTCATGGTCGATATCTCTATTGACTCTGTTGACGGTTTCGACGGGATAAACAGGCCCCAAAGTGAGCCCAAGTTGATCATCTTCGACTCTGATTTTTGATTGATACAGGTTATGCACGTCGGCCCTAGTAAACAACAAAAAATTCTATTAGATTTTGGTTCAACTGTTGTTAAGCCACTGAGCTTCGAACATTGAGTCCCAGGGTGAAAGCTTGAATGGCCCAATCACCAAATACGGTTGGAAGGTCCATCCGTTCCATTTGAAACCAGGACACAAACTCTCTGAGCATCTAATTATCCTTCTGTCTTACTTTGACAAGGTCCGACTTCCTCGTCTCGACCTTGATAGCCCCGGAGTGTGCTTTCACAAAAGAGTTTGCAAGCATAGCAGATGAGTCAATAGAATTAGGAAGTAAGTTGTGATACCATATCATAGCTCCTTTTGACAGGGTCTCTCTGAGTTTCTTCAACAAGACAGACTCGATCTCATTATCCTCCAAGTCGTTACCTTTGATGGCGCATGTATAGGAGGTAGCATGCGCGTTTGGGTCGATCGTTCCGTTGTACTTGGCATGCAGAATTTTTTAGGGATCGGCTTTAGAGCCGTACTCAGAAGGAAAGGTTTTTGCATGAACTTCTAGGAATTCAGGCCATTCAGTATCAGCGGTGCTCTCGGGATTTGGTCGGTCCTGGAATTGTAGGTTTTTACCTTTTTGTCATTTGCTTCGATTTTCTTCTCCCCTGATTCTATCCCTTTATTTAGCTCCTCAAGAATTTTTATGATCTCGGGGTTAGTCCCCGATTCGTTTCCATTCGACCTCTTTGCGACTAGTTCGTTCTTGCGGGTGACTTCCCGGGATAGATCGGGTTCAATTCTGCTCGATGCGCAGCTTTGATTCTGTAACTGAGCTATCACCGCCTGTTGAGCCTGTAATATTTTGAAGATCATCCGTAAATTGATCCCATCTCCTCCATTGTCTTGAGTACTTTGTGTTGCCGATTGGGCTCTACCATGGATGTTATTCTCAGGATCGGTAGGCAGGTCTATGTCGATAGCAACATGCGAGTTAGCGTCCAACCGATCCGCAAGTGGAACTCCGATGGGATCAACGGGCGGTACCTCATTATCGAGGCGGTATGTTGTTATTTTCACCGTGATGCACAGACTCATTGTCAACATGTAGGGGTGTTGATTGAGGGTCTGACATTTTTGAGTTTTAAAGAGACACTTCAAAGAACAAGTTTAAAGTAGTATGTGTTATGGAGATTTGTATAAAAGAACCACTATTATCCTTAGCCCCTCGGTGGGCGCCAAACTATTTACCCTCAAAATTGGATAACAATAGAATTTGTAAGTGATTTTAAGGAAACGTGGATTAAATTGACACAAAGCGATCAATTAAAAATGCAATTAAAATAAATAAGTATAAAGTAAATTCAACCTGCACAACTTGAACAATTACATTTTTGGAAAGTTAGTCACACTTGAACTGGATGCAATTCAATCGGTATCAAGATACAGAAGAACAAAAGCTTAAAGAAAGAAAATAATAATATATTGCTTTGGAATGCGTGTTACAATGTGTTTTACAAATAATCAGTCTCCCTCTATATAGTAAGGGAGCCCTATATCAGGTACAACTCTATAAAAGGTAAAAATTCTCTAATTAACTGATTGTTGATCTCACATCGGTATATGCCGTGATAAGATCATGATATCCTCGAGGGCAGGCTGTTATGGTCTGGACTCAGAATTGATAAGATCTCTACCTCGATCTAGGCACCCTGTTATTATATCTCAAGCTTGGCTTATCATGTCGGAGACCGGGATGTACTTCGAGATCGGTTTTACCCGTATACACTATTCATGAGCTTTGCTTTAACAAATCTAATCTAATATGTAGAAATAACTCTCGCATTATCTTTTAATTTTGAAATAAATTTACATACTTATTAACTATGAACAATGGCATAATCAAATAATAAATTGGTCCACCATGTCTCAATCTCTAATCAAGTATGATCAATCATATGAATCATCTTCATCGCATTTACGTTTTAATCAAACCCATCTACTTCGAAACTACATAGTCCAATTTTCTTTCATACTAAATAAAAATATTTTTCTATATTTCACACTTACCCTACCAAAAACATTACATCTCTAAAAAAAATAAAAATAAAAATAAGAACAAAAACTTGAATAGTTTTTTTTGTGTAAGGTTGAATCGAACCCGCAACTATAGAGGCTATGTGCCACGATTTCACCTGCCACTTAACAAGTGCACCAATCATTCAGTGCATTAAACAAACTTGGCATGCATAGCGTCTGGTTATCGTGCGCTATATATTTTCAAACAAAAATATTAGGTGATGATCATCAACTCGAGACGTAGCTTATGCCTATATAGGGCATGAGATGCGTGCATTATATGTATTTATATTCTCTTTTTCCCCTATTATTAGTATTCTTTTACTAATTTTTCATGTCATTTTAGTTTCGGACACCCATGGAGAGGGATTTAATTTCCATTGGGTTCAGAAGGAGTCACTACGTGTAACTATCTTTCCTGTTATGGGCCTACTTCTAGACAAGTGGGCTGGAACAGCAAGATGTTATCTTGAAATTCTTACTTTCCCCCCCCCCCAAAACAAGGACTTCATATTGCTGCATCAACGAACTACAAAGTTCAAATGTACTTTGTGTATCCCGGACAATCTAACTTAGGGAAAAACTTCTCCCAGAAAATGTCCTTCAACAAAGAAATAAAAAATTTAGCTAAATATGAGCTACTTTGTTCAACCTCCTTGGAATATATAGAAACTCCACGTGATTAAACATGCCTGATAGCTTCCAAATATCTTCACATAGCACTTCTATCTCCCATGAAGTAGCCATTTATTTTTGGATCATATCAATAACATTCTTAGCATCAGATAAAATCTTCTCATTTTTTCCATCCAAGAGTAATAGCACATTCAAGTTCCTTTCTTATGGCAATCGCTTAAGCAGTCATGGTTTTTCCAACATAATAAATTGGGGATCCATGGGCATGAAGCAGTTTTCCAAGGTTATTGAAAGTCGCGACATCAATACTCGTATGTCTATCATCGCACCGTAATCCTGCATCTGTAAATAATAAAATATCATCTTGAAAATTTGTTAGTTTAGGCACATGCTCATTTCCAGTTGAATATTGGGCAACGAGGCAACTAGTTAATAAATCTTTATATTCTTCATATTCATAAAGAGCTTTAGAAACAATATCAGTTGGCTCTAACATTTCCTGATTAAAGCACCAAGCATTCCTACCTTTCCAAATTTACCACATAATACTAACACTCAAATATAATAATTCTATAGATTCAGGAAAATGCTTAGCAGTTAAGAACAAGTTGTACCACCAAACAGAAAAGTCGGTTATGTTTTTAATATCAGGCCAATTAATAGGACTTTGCTTCCATACAAGCTGAGACCGGGGACATCTAAATAGCATATGTTCGATATCTTCACTTTCAAAACCACAAACCTTACACGTTTTATCCACATTCTATAATCTTTTAGCTAAGGTACTATTAACGGGCAAAGAGTTAATCGCACTCTTCCTTAGAAAATATTTAAGTTTATTTTTAATTTCTAAGTTCCACAAAGAATCCTAGAAGCTTTTAGGAAAAGAATGACAACTCGTCTGGGCTTCCGAATTCCTAATAGTCTTACCCGCCAAATCCTTTGCTAAATAGTAACCTAACTTGACTTCATAGTTCCCAGATTTTGAATGATGCCAAATTAATCTATCATTAAGACCTATGATGGATATTGGAATAGACAAAATTACATCTACATCTTCAGGTTCAAAGGTCATACTTATCTCATGAAGTTTCCAGGTATGTGTATCTTCGTCAATTAAGTCGGCAACCTTAAGATCTAAATTGTTTTGCATTTGAATATTTTTTGGAGTAAAGCCATTATTTCTTGGAATCTAAGGATCAGTCCAAATATTTATATTTTTTCCATCAGAAATCTTCCACCTTAGTCCAGTAGCTAATAGATCTCTTTCCCATAAAATACTTCTCCATATCCATCATCCAGTAGATGATGTAGAAGCATCAAGGAAAGTTGAGTTGGGAAAGTATTTGCTTTTAAGTACTCTTGCTAATAACGAATTCGGGTACAATAATATACGCCAAACGTTTTAGATAACAAAGCCATATTTGAAAGCCTTTAAACCCCTGAATTCTAAGCCACCCCTTGATTTAGAATCATATAATCTTTCACACTTCTCAAAATGCATCTTCCTTTTATCCTCGATTTGTCCCCACCAAAAGTTAAAAAAAAAAGAGATGTAATCTCCTTGCACATACCATCAGGAAGTTAGAAGCAAGACAAGACATATGTAGGGATTGTTGTAAGTACAGATTTAAGCATTACTTCCTTTCCTGTTGTACTTAAAAATTTATCCTTCCATCCTTTTATTTTTGTCTTGACTCTATCCTTAATAAACTCTAGCATCTTTTTCTTTGATCGACCCACGATAGCTGGTAATCCTAAATACATACCCATCTCATTTCTTTGTTGTTGTCCAAGTAAGGAAAATATCTCCACTTTCTCCTCCTCTGTTATATTTCTACTAAAATAAATAGAAAATTTATCTAAATTAACCACTTGCCCAAAACTTTGTTCATACTTCCTTAGAATCTCAGCTACATGGACTGCATTATGAGATGAACAAAATATAAAAGAGTCATCTGCGAAAAATAAATGACTTAAGCTCAGCCAATGCCTATTTAACTTTAGTCCTTGAATTTCATTTTGAGTTTCAGATATCTTCAACAAAGTAGAGAAACTTTTCGCTCATATTAAAGATAGATAAGATGATAGCGGACCTCCTTGTCGTATTCCTCTAGTCGGCCTAACTGATCCAACTATATCCCCATTTATATTAAAACTATAGGTAGTGGCAGAAATACATTGCATAATCCATTCTACAAATCTGGCATGAAAACCCATTCACAAAAGCATTTTTTGAATATAAATCCATTCAACTCTGTGATAAGCGTTTGACATATCCAATTTCATCGCCATAAATTTCTCTGTACCTCTGCGTTTCTTTTTTAGAAGATGCATAAATTCATGTGCTAAGATAACATTATCGGTTATTTGTTTATGTCCAACAAAAGCTGCTTGAGTTGGAGATATAACCTTAGTTAAATAATGTTTCATTCTCGTAGCAAGAATTTTTGCAATGATTTTATAAATAGTAGAACATAAACTTATGAGTCTAAATTGCGATACCAAAGTAGGGCTTTTAACTTTAGGTACGAGAGTAATTAAAGTATGGTTCCACGAAGGAATTAGGTATCCCATAGTGAAAAACTATTAATAGCTTCATAAATCTCCTTTGATATAATATTCCAATATCTTTGAAAAAATAAAGGAGTCATTTCATCAACACCTGATGCTTTAAGAGGATGCATAGCGAACACCGCATTCTTTACTTCTTCTTCACTAACATCTTTAATGAGTTCTCGATTTATAGAGTCACTACTCGTTACATTGATATGATTCAGAATACTTTCAGAATTTGTCGGGTTAGATGTAGAGAATGGTCTATCATAATATGCCTCAACTGCTTGAACTATTTCAATTTGATCACTCACCCACCTCCCATAAGATGTTTGAAACCCCCTAATTATATTTCTTCTTCTTCTTTGTAAGGTTACCATGTGAAAATAGGACGTATTTTTATCGCCATCAAGCAACCATAAGACTCTAGACTTTTGTTTCCAGAAAATCTCTTCTTCTTTATAAGCTTGGCTTAATTCCTTTTTAACAACCTAAGTTTATTCCAATCAAAATTATTAGCATCACTTCTAAGGTATGCAATCTGTTTTTAATACTAATAATTCTCTTTCTAGCATTACCATTTCCACCCCTTACCCAAGCCACTAAGGATCTACGACACTTCTTTATTTTAAAGCTAACTCAAGATTGCTCAAACCCAATATAGTCATAAGACCAATCTTCAGATATAATATCCGTAACGTCTTCATGATGAATTCACCTCTTATCAAAATAAAAACGTCTTTTCTTCTTAATTCTTTCAGCATGTGAAGATAAAATTAACAAGGAATGATCAGAAGCCTCAGTATCAAGATGACTTAAATTAGCCCTTTCAAACTTTATTTTCCAATTAGAAGAGACTAAGACCCTATCTAACTTTTCCTGAATAATACCCTCATTTTCCCGATAGCACCATCCGGTCCAAGGTTTTCTTTTATAACCAAAGTCAATTTCACCTAAATTCCAAATAAAATCCTTAAAGTCTCTAAAGGTCCAATTATCTCTAATTCTTCCTCCTTGTTTTTTCCGAATCATCAAGAATGTCATTAAAATCACCGGCTAAGACCCAGAAGGTGCCCCTATATGAAGATTTTTTAATTAATTCATGCATTTGAGATCGACGATTAGTTCTATCTGTACTTAGATACATAAAGATACACCAATATTTGCAATCAGATAAGACATTATGTATCAAAGTTTCAACATAAAAAGAAGAAGTATGATATTAACATACCTGGACGTTATCATTCCAGAATAAGGCTAGTCTACACGATAAATCCATTGGTTCCACAGTAATAGCATGTGCCACATCTAGTTGTCTCTTAACTTTCTTCACTGTTCTATCTCTATTTTTGTTTTACTTAAGAAAATCATATTTGGGGAGTGGAGACGCATTGTCTCCTTCAAAAAGGGAAATGCTAAAGACCCCCCTAGGCCTCGACAATTCCACACTAAAGCTTTCATTGCGTGGAGAGAAGCCATTTAGGACGGGCCTCCCTCTCCACCACTTGTTTCTGTTTTTTAACTTTCGTTTCAGTATCAAAATTAGTTTTTATTTTCTTTTATCCCCCACAGTATTCATATTTTCCTCTATCACAGCAACCTCAACAAGATGATTTTCATTCAAACTGTAACGACCCGGCCGGTCGTTTTGAGAGTAATAGCTCTGATCCCCTATTGACTGCTTTCCCCGTATTTTTTTGGCTTATGTATCTTTCCGGGAGTTTTTATTTTTGGTCATGGAGCATTTTGGGACTCTTAGTCCCTAAACAGAAGCTTAAGTCTTAGAATTTTGACCGTAGTCGAAACAGTATAAAGACGGCTTCAGAATGGAATTCCATTAATTTTGTTAACTCAGTTGGGTGATTTTGGGCTTAGGGGCATGTCCAGATTGTATTTTGGAGGTCTGTAGCTCAATTAGGCTTGAAATGGTGAAAGCCGAATTTTATGAATTTTGGACCGGTTGTGGTTTGGTTGGTTTTGGCATCGGTTGTAGAATTTGGAAGTTTCAAGTTCTTTAAGTTTGAATCAGAGGATGATTCGTGATTTTAGCATTGTTTGATGTGATTTGAGGGCTTGAATAAGTTCATATGGTATTTTAGGATTGGTTGGTATGTTTGGTTGAGGTACGGGTTTTTCGACACTCTAATGTTGTTCTGGGGGTCTTTGGAAGTGCGGACCACACATTTTGGGAGTGCGGAGGCAAAAGGGAAGTGCGGACCTCAAGGGAATTGTGCGGACCACACAATTTTGTGTGCGACCGCACTTCAGGCTGCATAGGAGTGTGCGACCGCACTCAGGAACTCTCACATTCGCCAGTCCAACTTCAGAAGCTCATATCTTTTGATCAACAAGGAATATTGAGATGATTCAGAAATGAAAGTTGTATCCCTTCGTGTCTAGTTTCCAGAAAGATAAATGTAAGCACGTGATTTTTGCCAAAATGAGAATTACTCCCAAAAATTCAAAAATAAAATGATTTTTCTTTGGTGTGCAATTTTGTGATATTTTGAATAATTATTTGTAGTTGTCTGTGCGTGTTTATTTGCTAAATTAATAAAAAATACAAAAATATATCGCATTTTGCATGTAGGATTTAATTCTATAATTGATAATAATTAAATTTGTTTTACAAAAATAAAAAAATTACAAAAATAGTCATCGTTTGCATTTTTAGCATTTAATGTCCAAATATACAATTTTATGCTTAATTAATACTTAATTGTGCGTTAATTGTTATTGGGAGTTAATTTGCGCTTTTATAACTTAATTTAGTTCTTAATAATAGTTTAAGTATTTTTATAATTTAGTTTTAGATAAATAAAAGAAGAAAAAAGAGCGAAAATATAAAGAAAGTCGGAATTGGGCCTTTTCTTCAATTTCAAGCCACAGGCCCAAAAAATGGCCCAATCTTCCCTACGACCCAGTCCATTTCGAACTGGGTCAACCCGGTCCATAACCCAACACCCTATTATCTTGCATTTCAAAAAAAAAATAAAACAAAGAAAAACAAAAATAAAAAAAAAATTTAGAAAACCCTAAGAAATGCCTAACTCACCCGCCCCCCCCCCTTTCTATCTTTCTTCTTCTTCTTCTTCCTTAAGCAAAGCTCCATCAATGGCTACTTCACCATCTCCACTACAACCACCCCTTCACCACATAACCATGGCTGCCTTCAAGCTTCACCATTGTCGTTTTTGTTTTTGCGCCATGGCTGCCCGCGTTTGCTTTCATCTTCTTCGTCGAGCTCAAGCTTGAGCTCGACATCCATGGACGACCACTGTTTCTCTAGCAGCCATGGCTGCGTTCCTCGTCATCGAACCCCAGCCATCGCGACCATAGTCACGAGATCCGACCACAGTCGCGAGCACCAACGGCGAACAAACAACCTGCCTGCGCCACGCCGCTACTATCGCGGCTTCTTCTTCAACTCCTTTTGCTCGCCGCAGCTGCTTCCTCATCGCGCCACTGCTGCCCGTTTCCACCACTGCTGCTGCGTTCCGGCTTGTTATTGTTTCTCGCCGCGTCCAGTTCCCCAACGTTGCTGTTTCACGGCAGCTTTCTCCATTTGAATCAACGTGAGCAGCTCCGTGTCCAGCTTCTTCAGGAACAAACATTGAATCAATGGTTGCCGTAGCTGCTGCTCCATTTGTTGCTGCTGCGTTATTCTTCTTCGTCTCCGTCGCGGCCAAGATCACGCAGCAACTGCTGCTGCTCACGTTTCCGCCATGGACGAGCAAGCTTTGATGCTGCCATGGCCATCTGCGGACTGCTGTTCCTTCCTCTCCATCTTCTTCGTTTATTCGTCGTTGTTTCGAATCGGTTAGTTGGTTTATGTTTTCAAAATTCGCCCATATTTTTTGTTGTTCGTTGTTTTCCGGATTCAAAATCGATAAATAATTCAATGTTTGTTTTGTTTGTCCGTAGTTGAAATAATTTTAGTTTATTCATATGTTTCGTTAAATTAATTTTCAGATTTAAAAATAGAAGTTTAATTAGTTGCTTTCATGTTTATTTCATGTTTGTATTATTGTTTAAGTAAGTATTTGTTAGTTTGATGTTTGTTAGATTCAAATTAAAATTTAATCAACTATTTCTTCAATTTGTTTCATGCGTTTATGTATTGTTAGAAATTGTTAATATTGTTAAGTTCAAGTTTAAGTTCATAATTGTTTTTTCGTCAATCTTGTTATTTGTTTAAAGAATTTAGTTGTATTAAAGGAATATATTGTTTTAATCGTTTAATCCGTCATGTTTGTTGTTTAAAATAGTTCATCCATGTTCATACTTTGTTTGATTGTTCTTGAATCCGAATTTTGTATAGTTTGATTTCTTGTTTACCATTTATGATTATTGTTTGAATTGTTCTCATAATCTTGTTTAAAGTTTAATATAAGAATTGTTTGTTGTAATGTTGTTAGAGTTGATTTTAAGTTCAATATGATTGAATTTAGAAATCTTCATACTTTGTTTGTTGTTGGTTTGAATCCGAAAATAGGATTGTTTGTTGCTAAAATATTGTTCAATCAAATTTTAGTTGTTCTTGGTTGTTCAATTTGTGTTCATGTGATTTGTTGTTGAAATGTTGTTAAAATCATGTTCATATGATATTGTTGTTATGATGTTCATCCGTGTTCATATTGTTGTTTGAACATTGTTAGAAATTGATCATACTGTCTATATTTTGGTTAAGTTTGATTAATTGATGTGTTATAGCTGATGGGTAGTTTGGTAAATTTGTAATACGTTCAGGGGTAGTTTGGTAATTTCAGTAAGGTCGGAAGGGGTAGTTTAGGAATTGTACATTTTGTAATTGTTTATTTGAAGCATGGGGGACAAAATGAAATGGGGTGGGTTGTGATATGATTATTTAATATAAAGGGGGGACAAGATTTAAATTAAAGGGGAATCTTGCATTATTTTAAATAAAGCATGGGGGACAAAATATAATGGGGTGGTGTGATATATTTATTTAATGTAATGGGGATGAGTGGGAAGATAATGGGTTTGGTAGAGAAAGGGATTGATTTTAATTGATTAAAGGGATGGGATATATATATATGTGAAGTCTGGACACAAGAAAGGAAAAAAAAAGACAGACAGAAAAAAAAGAGAGATTGAAAAAAAAAGGTGAACATTTATTCCGAAAAAAAAAAATTGAAACTCTCAAGAAAAGAAAAACATACAAAGAAAAAAAATTGAAAATTAGAAGAGAAAGTAGTACACACCTGATAAATATTCTGGTATACAGGTGTAGAAATTAAGGGTTGAAGATTAACTAGCCTTTCAAAAATCTGAAAATTTCCCTTGGTTTCTGTCCGTTATTTTCGGCATTCCTGGATTTTATTTTGAATTTTTCAAAGCTGTCACTGGGATTTTCGTTGACTGGTTATTGCTGGTTATTGTTGCTGTTGCTGTGTTACGTATTACGTGCTGACTTTCTTCTTCTTATATTGACAATATCAGGTACACAACTGTAATTTTGGCATTTTGTAAGCTGAAATGAAGAATGGAGTGTTAAATTTTTAATTTAGTTTAATTTAATTTTTGCATTGTATTTAGGTTATTCATGTATTATTATTCTGTAAATCACTGTCATCGGCATAACTAGGCATATTATAGCGACATATTAAATAACGCCTTTACCAAGATTATTAGGAAATATATTTAAGCCTGATTATTAATTAAAATTGTTTAATAAAAAAAAATAGAAGAAATAACGTAAAAATGGCGTTATTGAATCAGTTTGGCAAAAATTAACTAAGTTCCTTATTCATAAGGTTTTTCGTCAACGATAAGTTAATCCGAATCATGTAGTCAATTTCAGTTATAACATGAATTAGTCTGCGAACAAGTATTAGGACATGATGAATTAAAACAAAGTTAGTTAATGTTAAATTGTTTAAATTTTTAGAAATATGATTTAGTACTCAAGTTTTTATTTTTATTTCTTTCAATTTTCAGTATTTGTAAATAATTAGTTTCAATAAGCTTAAGTCTTACTAACAATTTGAATTTTAATCCAACTATGGAATAATTAATTTTTTTTTATTTTTATTTTTTTACTTTTCGATAATTCCATGTTGTATTTATGATTATAATTTTATTACTTTCTGTTAATATTTGTTTTTCTCTTCTATTTAATATGTCATTTTCAAGAATGTAGATATTGATTTTATATTTATAAAAAAACTTAGTAATAATAAAAATGTAGTCATTAAAGGATATTCTTAAAAGGATTTCGCTAAAAATAAATAGATGTAAATAATACAAATTTACAGGATTCTCCAATCTCATTTATTCATTATTATTTAAAAAAAAATTACTTAGAATTTGGGATGGATTGTTTAGTAAATTTCACTTCCTTCCCCAAAGATAATGACGCGTTAGACTCTTTAGGCGCGATTTAATTAATTTTACCTTCTTAAACTCGGATGCGCATTTCATGCGACCCAAATCTAAATCCTAAAACATCAAATAAAATATGTTTCGTATTGTGGGTGCATTTCATGTGACACAATCCAAAGATATGTTTTAAGCGATGTTCACATTCCTAAAAAATAATAATTATAATAATAAAGCGGTAAAAGATAAAATTTGCACATGGTTCATAATTTTATTAAAAATCAGATAAATAAGCCGAATATAACAGTTGAGCGACCGTGCTAGAACCATGGAACTCGGGAATGCCTAACACCTTCTCCCGGGTTAACAGAATTCCTTATCCGGATTTCTGGTACGCAGACTGTAATATAGAGTCATTCTTTTCCTCGATTCGGGATTAAAATTGGTGACTTGGGACACCCTAAATCTCCCAAGTGGAGACTCTGAAATAATTAAACCAATCCCGTTTCGATTGTCCTTTAATTGGAAAAAACTCCCTACGCACCTCGCGGTGCCGGAAAAAGGAGGTGTGACAGCTCTGGCGACTCTGCTGGGGATATTATAACCCAGAATCTCTGGTTCAGGGTTAGAAATTCGAGCTCATATAAATTGTTATATTTGGTTTTATCTGATTTTTACATGTTTGAGCCTAATGTGCTAAATGCTGCTTTTACCGCTTTGATATTACATGAACTGTGTATAAACTGTGCCGAAACCCATCTCCTCTCTGAGTCTTCTAAATCATGAAGAAGGGTGTACTTCGTACGACTTCTTTTCTGTATAGTGTCAAATCCCAATTTAGAATGAGGTTCGGACAAGTTGCTAAGCCGGTGAAGCTTCTGTATTCCCGGTACGCTACCCCCCTCGGCTCGAGCTGTCCGCTCGGGTAAGCCAGGTCTAGAACAAACACCCAGGTTCTGAACCTAGTATAACAAAACCACATGTTGGATCCCTAGTAGGAACGTTTGTTTGCATCACGTGCATCTGACTTTGGAGGCTCAACACAGGGGTTGGGTCTGTCTAGGACAGGTGCACCAAAAATGAAAATGACCATCCTGATGCATCTTATTTGTTTTATGTGCATTTATTTGCTCGGTCTTGCATGTTGACCGGCTTCTGAGTCTCGGGAGTGTAAAAAATAAAATAAAATAAAAATAGCAAGTGGAAAGTTATTTGATTAATTTAGAAAAATCAGTGTCCAAGTACTGTTGAAATGCTGCCGAATTTGTTTTTTAAAAAAAACATATATATTTTTACTTTTAGAATTGTTGGTTTGCCTAGAAAGCAGAAAATGTGTAGGAATAAGTCTTTTATTTTAATTTGCTTTATTTAAAAAAAAATGAAAAATGAAAATATTTTTTTTGATATAAAAGAAAAAGGAAAAAATTTGTTTGTTTTCAAAAAAAAATTAGTTAGTTTATAGTCTGAACTACGCGGGTATGATTCTCACCGGATGTGAAATCAGAGGCAAACCTCTTTGGTTTCGACTCACCATATTCAAAAAAAATCCAAAAATATTTAACATTACTCACTTCTTTAGAAAGTTTTTCTTTTAGACCTCAAAATTTTTTTTAAAAAAAATTTTTTTTTAAAAAAAAAATATATATATTTCCTTTTAATCTCAAAATCCCAATTATTTGTTTAAAAGATATTCAAAATAAAATTCAAAAATATTTTTTCTGTAGTATTTCTTTCATAAATTCAGAATATTGGTTCAAAAATATTTCCTTTCTCCTTAAGAGTTTTTTTTCAAGAAAAAAAAATTAAAAATCCAAAAAATATTTCTTTAGAATATAGATAGTTTTTAAGTCAAATAAAAGTTTTTCCTTCTTTAATCACTATAATAAATGTGCAGGATGAGCACAAGTCAAAATGAACCATTCTCAGTGTGTAGCGAGGTCCCTTCGCAACTCCACATGTGGTGGAATGATATGGGAAAGGATAGTATAAAGATAGTGGAAAGAGTTTTGGGAGGTTTTGTCGATCTGTTGAGTATCAAGCCAAGGACAGATATCATCGAGGCTCTAATACCGTTCTGGGACCCAACACGCAACGTGTTTCGTTTTGCTGACTTTGAACTTTCACCTACACTAGAGGAAGTCGCCGGATATGCGGGGTTGAATGGGAAACTAAGAGGGCAGTATTTACTTTCACCAAGACCAGTATCTCCGCACGCGTTCTTGGATTTGCTAAGCATTAGTCGGAAGGTACAGAATGATGATTTGTCGAAGGGATGTTGTACTCTCCAATTCTTGTATCAACGGTACGGAATTCCTCAGGGTTAGGAAGAACCAAACCTCGGATTAATTCACACTGGGAACAGAATCAAGTGGGAAGCAAGACGTACTTTGGCATTTATCACCGCATTTCTGGGAGTTGTGGTCTGTCCCCGCAAAGATAAAAAAATAGAGATAGGCCTTGTAGGGATGGCCGATGTTGCAATCAAAAGAACCGACAGTACTGTGGTTCCTTTGATTTTGTCCGAAATCTACCGAGCTTTAACTATATGCCGAGAAGGAGGCAAGTTCTTTCAGGGATGCAATCTGTTACTCCAGCTGTGGATGCAAGAACACCTCCATCACCGAGTGGGATACATGAACCACGGGTTGACTGAGAGAAACTGCATTAGCGGCTTTGAGAAACGAATGACAAGCGTCATATTTCCCGAAGGCGTCGAAGCATGGCTTGCACAATTGAGGTCAACAACAGCCGACCAAGTTGAATGGGCATTTGGGTGGTTGAATGATACTGAGGTAATATACATGGCGACCGAGGAATGTCATGTTCTTTTGATGGGACTTCGTAGCATCCAACCATATGCTCCTCATCGGGTACTGCGCCAACTAGGAAGATTTCAGGTAATTCTCACTGATGAGGATCTAAGCAAGCACGCCATTGAGTTGAGTCCAGGAGTCGTGTTCCCCGAAGGAAAAATTAGAAAGCTGTGGCACGAATGTAGATTCCTTGAACCCAAGACTATGGTTCGAGAGCTGACTAAGGGTGAGGTAGACCCAAAATACGATGTTTGGTTCGGGAAAAGGTTCCAGATTCGTCAGAGGCCTGCCAAAAGAGCTCACGTCCAACAATTTACGGATGATTCGCAGGAACAGTGGGGCTGGTTAGTGAGAGAGGAAGGCTACCGGGTTGAAATTGGGAAGCTGAAGCGGCAAATTGAAAGGCTTATGTTTGAAAACAACGTTCAAGTAGCCTCAGAGCAGGGTGAGAAGAACAAATTAGCCAAAGAAAACCAGGCACTGAAAGCCCGAATTCGCCAAGTCAGTAAGAGTGATAGCGACCGACAGAAACGTCGATCTGATGAAAGGTTGATAGCGGAATTGAGAAATCAAGTCAGCCAAAGCCGAGAAGACTTGGAGAGATCCCAGGCTTGTATAACAAGAATGCGGGTCAGGTGGGCTACAGTTACAACATCACGGAGAGAGCACCTATGGCAAGTAAAAAGGGACTACGAAATGAGTGTTGCGACATTGAGAGAGATAAACTCCATTCTCAATAATCGGGTCCTCAAACAAGCCCAGGATGCTAGAACATATAGAGAACACTGCCATGAGTCAATAGCCCGGATGGAAGAACAAATGGAGAGGTTCCAAGAGCAGCTCATTGACAATACTCGAATATTGGGACTAAAGAATCAACGGATAGAACAGCTGTGCATAGAGAGGGATAGAATCAGGGGTAGGATCAATGATATAGGGCGCTATATCACCACAAAGTGCCTAACATGTGAAGAGATGCCTCGTGATGTCCTATTTGCCTCAATCATGGGTTATGTCCATCAGATCATGGAGGAACTAAAAAGCTTGCAAAGAAGCCTGGCCCCCAAGCCCGCGGAAAGGCCGAATGATGCCTCGCGGGCACCAAAATTCAAAGCTTTAATGTATCCCTAGTTCAATCTTGCACTTGTTTGTTTTTCGAGTCTGTTGTCTACCCATATGTTTTTTTTTCTTTCTTCAACATTCTCAAAAAAAAAAATATATCAAACATTCTCAAAAATATATATATAAAGTCTGTATTTTTTGTGATGGCTTGTAATAGCATTATTTTGAGTAATAAAAAAATATTTGGTCTTATGGCACGAACTACGCTTGGTCTGATTCGTGCGGGGTCACGATACGTAGGCAATCTCTATAGGATTCGACCGTAATTAAAAAAAAAAGAAAAAAAAAGAGGAAGAATATATATTTGTCAGAGCAAAAATAAGCCGGGATGATGCATGCGGTCAGAGCAAAAGCATGTTAGAAATGATTAACTGCCTAGGAGCATTGCATCCCCCTAACGTGCAATTACAATATCTGTTAAGACTCTAACACTGACAAGTTTGTTGTTTTTCCAATCAATATCAGTTAGTTGTTAGAGCGTACTGGCACCGTACCATTATCAGACAAGATCAAAAGGTCCTATACCAGAAAGCATGACTGGGTCAGACAACAGCGTTGAGTCAGAAAAAACGGCCAATCAGATGCTGAAAGAAGCCCTGGAGAAAATGGAAAAAATGAGGCTAGAAATGAATGAAATGCAGATAGCCTTAGCTAGAGCCCAGAAGGGGCAAGAATTACCCGTTACTCCTACCCTCCAACCAACACACACGCCGGAATACCCCTCTCCCGGTCCTTCAACAAGTTTCCCAAGCCATCACTATTATCAGGGAAGAGAGGCTTATGATTCCCAAGCTCCACCACCCACTCAAAACCCTCCTCCACCAAATGTTCCCATCTTTGTGGCACCTCCCCCAGCCCCATTGCACAGATCATCTAGTGAGCCACTGTTTCAGGCTCACGATACACAATACTACCCCCTGAACTCACATTCAAAGCACCCGAGCCACATACCTATAATCCCCACTTTGAGGTCCCGGCGGAGATTGAAAAGCCGGCTAAGAGCCCAGAGCAGGACGAGGTGATGCGGAAATTTAAAAGCCTGGAGCAATCCTTCAGGAACATACACGGGTTAGGTAACCAGGTCAGCGTGGCTTACAAGGATCTATGCCCTTTCCCTGACGTTCAATTACCAGCAGGGTTCAAAATGCCCAAGTTCGATTTATACGAAGGGCATGGTGATCCTATGGCACATCTACGAGGTTTTTGTAGCAAAATGAGGGGAGCAGGGGGCAAAGATGAGCTATTAATAGCTTACTTTGGCCAGAGTTTGAGCGGGTCGGCGTTAGAGTGGTATACAAGACAAGATCCGAGCAGGTGGTACACCTGGGATGACTTGGCACAGGCTTTTGCAGGACATTTCCAATACAACCTTGAGATAGTCCCAGACCGTCTCACATTGTTAAAGCTCGAGAAGAAACCCGGAGAGAGCTTCCGGGAATTTGGGTTCCGATGGAGAGAACAGGCAGCCAGAGTTGATCCCCCAATGAGAGAAGGAGAAATGGTGGATTACTTCTTACAAACTCTCGAGCCAACTTACTTTGGTCACTTGGTGACGTCAGTTGGCAAATCATTTAATGAAGTTGTGAAAATGGGAGGTATGATAGAAGAAGGACTTAAGTCCAATAAGATCCTGAGTTATTCGGCAATTAAGGCAACAACTCAGGCCATTCAGAGCGGCACGGGAGGTGCGCTAGGGAAGAAAAGGAGAGAGGAGGTCACGACATTAGAGGCCGACAATTGGTCCAGATCTAGAGGTCCTTCCCCTCATTACCAACCCAGACCCCATCGTCTAAACTACCCACACATTCCAAATTACCCTCCACAACCCTACTACCAACCACAAGAACAACATTTCACCGTCCATCAAGCCCAGACATACACCCAACCTCCGGTTCGCCCACAATGGCGCGCGCCGGTTCCCCACAATACATACCCACCTCCACATAACACATACCCACAACCACAAAACACCTATCCACCACCAAGAGCCTACAGGAACCCTCCAGGGATGGGTTTCAGGGGAAATCCGGCTGCCAGAAATGAAAGATTGCAGAGGCAAAGAACTTTTACTGAGTTGGGGGAAACATATATTGCCTTGTTCCACAAATTGAGGCAGTTGGGTTTATTAAATCCTGTTGAGCCTAGATTACCAAATCCCTTACCCCAAAATATGGATCACTCGGTAAGATGTGAATATTGTTCGGGAGCTCCCGGACATGATACCGAGAAATGTTGGAGGCTGAAACATGCAATACAAGATCTTATTGATACCAACAAGATCGAGGTACAGGCACCGGAGGCACCCAACATTAACCAGAACCCATTGCCAAAGCACCCTGAAGCCCACATGATCGAACTTGTGCACGAAGGAGGGGAGCCGAAGAAACCCTCACAGACAGTGATGATGATCCGTGCCACTCCGAAAGAAAAATCGATCAATGAGGAAGTAGGGGTACAGTTGAAGGGGGAAGATGTCAAGCCAGTGGTGATATTGGGGAAGAATCCATCTGCCGCTACAAGGAAACCAGAACCAGCCAAGTTGGTAATAACGGGAGCATCATCTGCACCCGTGGTTGTTGTGAAAGGGGTCTGCAGGGAACCGGTCATCATAAAACCAGTAGTCCAAACACCAGTGATTGATAGCAAGGCTGTGCCTTGGAAGTATGAGAAGGCAGTGGTGATGTACAAGGGACAACAAGTGGAGGAGAATAGTTGTGAGGCGCAGGGACTGACTCGATCAGGACGGTGTTTTGCTCCGGCGGAGTTGAGAAGACCCAATCCAGCTGCAATAAAGAAACCTGTGTCAGAAGAAGAAGCTGAGGATTTCTTAAAGAAGATGAAAGTGCAGGATTACTCCGTGGTCGAACAGTTGAAGAAAACACCGGCCCAGATCTCACTGCTATCATTATTAATCCATTCGGATGAACATTGTCGGGCCCTGATGAAGATACTGAATGAAGCTCATGTGCCCAATGAGATTTCTGTAAATCACCTGGAAACGATTGCCAACAAAATTTTCGAGGTGAACAGGGTAACATTTTCAGATGATGATCTGTCAGTGGAGGGCACGGAGCATAATAAAGCTCTCTACCTAACTGTCAAATGTGAAGATTCGGCAGTTACTCGGGCATTAGTGGATAACGGCTCAAGTGCCAATATTTGTCCATTATCCACCCTGAACCAATTGAAGATCGACCACGGAAGAATCCAAAAGAATAGCATTTGCGTCCGAGGATTTGACGGAAATGGAACAGCCACCGTGGGGGATATTATACTTGAGTTGACCATCGGTCCAGTCCAGTTTACCATGGAATTCCAGGTATTAGATGCTACGGTATCTTATAACTTTCTGTTGGGACGACCATGGATCCATACAGCCAAAGCAGTGCCATCCACCTTGCATCAGATGGTCAAGTTCGAGTGGGATAGACAAGAGGTCGTGTTGCACGGCGAGGACACTGCGTGAACCGTAGGAGGTGCCATTGTACCCTTCATAGAGACCAATGATGACAAAGGTCCCTGGGTCTACCAGATTTTTGATGCAGTGTCGGCAAACAAGATCCCCGAGGGTGAAATCATTCAGCATCCTAGGATAGCTTCCGCAACGGTTATGATGGTTTCAGAAATGCTGGGTAATGGGTTTATGCCAGGAAAAAGGCTTGGGAGCTGAACTTCAGGGAATTGTTCAACCTGTTTCTTTGCCCAAGAATTTGGAGACCTTTGGGTTGGGGTTCAAACCGACTGCGGCAGATGTAAAACGAGCGCGGAAAATGAAGAAGAAAGTTTGGTTTCTTCCCAAACCTGTGCCACGTCTCTCAAGATCTTTTGTTAGAGCAAGCGCCAAGGGGTCACCGGTCCCGAAAGTTCTCGGGCCATTGATTGGGATTGACGGGGATCTGAATCAGAGCTTCGAAAGATTGTTCACTGATGTCAATATGGTAGAAGTCGGAGAGGGTTCCAGCGGAACAGACATACAGTTTATGGGGCCTGAGGCCAAAACCAACAATTGGACGGTTACTCCTCTTCCTACTCGGGGAGAGTCCTGGTAGTAGTCTTTGATTTTTGCTTTCTTATTTTTCGGATTATTCAGGGTGTAATCCAAATCTTATTTTATCTTGTAAAAGTGTGAACCCTGTTATCCCGCATTTTAATAAAATTCTTTTCTTGTCTCATTTTAATTTTGTTTTATTCTTTTCTCTTTCTGAACAGTTCTCTTTTTACTGGTTCTAATGACATGGCATGCACGACGGATCTTTGACCTAGTCTAATAAATCAATCTGACTCTGATTTAATGATACAAGAGATCGATTATGAGTCTGAATATGATGAGGATAAAGCCTTCGAAGAAATAAACCGAGAACTATGCCAATTTGAAGAGAAACCCAAGCCTAATCTGAATGACACCGAGGCTATAAATCTAGGGGATGCGGATAATGTCCGAGAAACCAAAATCAGCATCCACATTGAGCCTGGCATCAGGGAAGAATTAATCAAAGCACTCATTGAGTTTAAAGATATTTTTGCATGGTCGTATGACGACATGCCGGGTTTAAGCACCAAGCTAGTGGTTCACAAATTGCCCATTGACCCGGCATGCCTTCCCGTCAAGCAGAAACTGAGGAAGTTCAAGACAGATATGAGTGTGAAGATTAAAGAAGAAGTAACCAAGCAGCTGCAAGCAAAGGTTATTCGGGTCTCTCGATATCCTGATTGGTTGGCTAATGTAGTGCCAGTACCAAAGAAAGATGGGAAGATCAGGGTATGCGTCGACTACCGTAATCTGAACAGGGCAAGCCCAAAGGATAACTTTCCATTGCCCAATATCCATATCTTGATCGACAATTGCGCCGGGCGAGAAATCGGCTCCTTTGTGGATTGCTACGCTGGGTATCATCAGATTTTGATAGATGAAGAAGATGCAGAGAAAACAGCTTTCATTACGCCATGGGGGACTTATTGTTATCGGGTAATGCCATTCGGTTTGAAGAACGCTGGGGCAACGTACATGAGAGCAATGACTACTGTGTTCCATGATATGATACACAAAGAGATTGAAGTGTACGTAGATGATGTGATCATCAAATCCAAGCGTCAGGAAGACCACGTAGCAGACCTTAGGAAGTTTTTCCAAAGACTTCGAAGGTACGACATTAAGCTCAACCCAGCCAAATGTGCATTTGGTGTTCCATCTGGAAAGCTGTTAGGATTTATCGTCAGTCAGCGAGGCATTGAGTTGGATCCGTCAAAGATCAAATCCATCCAGGAATTGCCGCCACCAAGGAACAAAACAGAAGTAATGAGTCTGTTGGGAAGATTGAACTATATCAGCAGATTCATCGCTCAGCTCACAACAACTTGTGAACCCATCTTTCGATTGCTGAGGAAAGATGCCGCGATAGAATGGACGGCAGAATGTCAGGAGGCATTTGACCAGATCAAAGGTTATTTATCCAATCCACCTGTATTGGTTCCACCTGAGTCGGGGAGGCCATTAATCCTTTATCTAACGGTCCTGGATCATTCGTTTGGTTGCGTGTTGGGTCAACACGACATCACAGGAAGAAAAGAGCAAGCCATCTATTATCTCAGCAAGAAGTTTACAGTCTATGAGAATAAGTACACCCAACTTGAGAAGACATGTTGTGCTCTAACTTGGGTAGCACAGAAGTTTAAGCATTATCTGTCGTCACATACTACATACCTTATTTCACGTCTGGATCCATTAAAGTATATTTTCCAGAAGCCTATGCCCACAGGAAGATTGGCAAAATGGCAGATATTACTCACAGAGTTCGACATTGTCTATGTGACGAGGACGGCCATGAAAGCTCAAGCATTGGCCGATCACTTGGCTGAGAATCCTATTGATGAAGAATATGAGCCTTTGAGGACGTATTTTCCTGATGAAGAAGTGATACATATAGAGGAGTTAGAACTGAATGAGGAACCAGGGTGGAAGCTTTTCTTTGACGGGGCTGCTAATGCAAAAGGAGTTGGAGTAGGAGCAGTACTTATTTCAGAAACAGGACATCACTATCCTGTTACAGCTCAGCTACGTTTCTATTGTACCAACAACATGGCTGAATATGAGGCATGTATTTTGGGCCTACGATTGGCTGCAAACATGGATGTTCAGGACGTCTTGGTCTTGGGAGACTCGGACCTCCTAGTACATCAGATCCAGGGTGAATGGGAAACACGGGATTTGAAGCTTATACCATATCGACAATGTTTGCACGATCTGAGCAAGCGATTTCGATCAGTGGAGTTCAGACACATCCCGAGAGTTCACAATGAGGTTGCCGATGCTTTGGCCACTTTAGCATCGATGTTGCACCATCCAGACAAAATCCATGTTGACCCATTGTATATTCAGGTTCGTAATCAGCATGCCTACTGTAACATAATAGAAGAAGAAATGGATGGCGAGCCATGGTTTTATGATATCAAGGAATATCTCAGGATGGGAATATACCCGGAGCAGGCAACCGGAGATCAAAAGGGAGCCATTCGACGACTGGCAAATGGATTTTTCCTCAGTGGAGGAATGTTGTACAAAAGAACCCCAGATCTGGGATTGCTGAGATGTATTGATGCAGGTCAAGCCACGATAGTGATGACAGAGGTACATGCTGGAGTCTGTGGGCCCCATATGAGCGGATATGTGTTGGCAAAGAAGATTCTGCGAGCGGGATATTATTGGCTCACTATGGAGCATGATTGTATCAGTTTCGTACGAAAAATGCCATCAGTGTCAGATACATGGAGATCTGATTCATTCTCCACCAACGGAATTGCACACAATGTCCGCACCATGGCCATTTGTAGCATGGGGCATGGATGTCATTGGGCCTATTGAGCCGGCAGCTTCGAACGGTCATAGGTTCATTCTGGTAGCCATCGATTATTTCACTAAGTGGGTTGAAGCCAAAACTTTTAAGTCTGTAACCAAGAAGGCAGTGGTGGATTTCGTCCATTCCCATATCATTTGTAGATTTGGGATCCCAAACATAATAATCACGGACAATGGTGCTAATCTTAACAGCAACTTAATGAGAGAAGTATGTGAACAGTTTAAGATTACACACCGTAATTCCACCCCATATCGGCCCAAGGCGAATGGAGCAGTTGAGGCAGCCAACAAAAATATAAAGAAGATATTGAGGAAAATGATTGAAGGATCCAGACAATGGCATGAAAAGCTACCATTTGCGTTGTTAGGATACCGCACTACTGTTCGTACTTCAATAGGTGCAACTCCTTATTTGTTGGTATACGGAACCGAAGCAGTAATACCAGCGGAAGTTGAAATTCCTTCCCTTCGAATTATCGCTGAGGCCGGGATTGACGATGATGAATGGGTCAAAACCCGACTAGAGCAGCTGAGTTTAATGGATGAAAAAAGATTGGCAGCAGTATGTCATGGCCAGTTGTATCAAAAGAGAATGGCAAAAGCATACAATAAGAAGGTGCGCCCCAGAAAATTTGAAGTAGGGCAACAAGTATTGAAACGGATCCTCCCACATCAGATTGAGGCAAAAGGCAAGTTCGCCCCGAATTGGCAAGGGCCGTATATTGTGACCAGAGTATTATCCAATGGCGCTTTACGTCTGACGGATGTTGAAGGAAGATGTGTCGACATGGCTATCAATTCTGATGCAGTCAAAAGATATTATGTGTAATTTATTTTGTTGTTTATTTGTTTGTTTGTACTTAGTGCTTATCGGATAATGAAATGACGGAGGCAATTCTTTCTTCTATCCAAACACTTTTAACCTTTGCTTTACCCCTTTGAGCCATACTTATCTTTTTATACCCCTCTCTTGGAATCATTAATGAAAAAATGTATGAAAAAAAAAAAATTTTGAAGGTCGCAAGAAAACAAAGGAGTCAGTGAACTACGTTCGACCTGATTCCTCAAAGAGGATACGTAGGCGCCTCACGGCTCGGTCATAAGGTAATAAAAAAAAAGAAAAAAAAATCAAAAGAAAAATCCCCAAGTAAGAAAACTGGGGCAGAAATTATGTTTCTAAATTTTGAAAAAAAAAGAAAAAAAGAGTTTGATTCCAAGAGTTGTAATACTTTACCCATCAAAGTTATTTTGAATTTTATATCCTTTTCTTCTAAAACCTATATTGATATCCAAAAAAGACCTCCTGATCAGTATCCGAGAGGTGTTAAGATAGGCAAATGAAAACCAAGAATAAAACATCGGTCCCTGACTGAATGAGGATCATGAATCGAAAGAATTTATAGCCAAAAGAATTCCCGGCAGAGATAAATCTTATCGGCAACACTCCAATCCCAAGCTGAGAAAATAAGATGAGAGAGTCTTATCGGCGAAAACCTTCACAGGCGCCATAAGGCGACGTAAGCTGAGAAATACAAAATGAGAGAGTCTTATCGGTGAAAACCTTCACAGGCACCATAAGGCGACGGGAGTTGTGAGAAATGAGAGAGCCTTGTTAGTGAAAACCCCACGAAGGGCACTATAAGGTGACAAGATAGATTGACGGAAAAGATCCGTATTTTGCGAAGAATTGGGCACCTATTTATCCCCAGCAAGTGAAGACATCAGAAAGTTTGATCGACACAAATAGACTGGGTTGATTAATCCGGAATGCACAACATGATCATTGGAATCGGTTGTATCACCCAGATAAGTTCATTTTTTTTGTTCAGAAAGATTTTCTCATTTTTCTATCTTTTCATTTCTTTGTTTAAAAGAATTTTTCTAGAAATTTATGTTTTAAGGAAGGTCTTTCAGAGCTTACTACCAGTTGCCAAAATGGTACAACATAAAAGGTGAAAAGGGCAATCCAGAGACAAGGCAATAAGGCAAAAGACGTTGATTGCCAGGCCGAATAATACTGTCCTAAAATGGCAAGGAAAGTACGGGGAAGAGCCGGAAAAAAAAAAAACATGTTGAGGAAATTGTAAACCAAGTTCCAAGAAGATCCCCAGAGTACTCCGACCGAATATCGACCAAGCTACGAGGTGGTCGGACAACACAGAAGGGGAAGGGAAGAAAGGAAAATTCATCTTCGACAAAATAACCTCCAGAAATTTTTGAGATACAAAATGGTGAAGGGATAAATGGAAAAACCATCCCAAGCAGAATGTTATCCCCAGCAAATAACATCATCCCCAACAAGTTTTGAGAACGCCGAACAAGAATAAGGGAAAGGGAACAATCATCCCCATCAAGAGTGACATGACCACTCGCCATATTTCAAAAAAAAAAAAAAAAACTAACTAAATTTTCTTTGATTTGAACAGGAAAATAAAGTGTCGATGATGGCCTAAAGATACGCCATAAGAAAGATCGCCAGAATTGGGGCAGAAAATTTTCTGCCACAAGTGGAAATTTTCTCGGAGAATCGAGGAAACAAATTCAAATTATTCTTTACCAATTAGGCGCCCACCAGTATAATGCGGGAATACATTTCTGTCTTTTCATTTCATGTTCTAGGTCACCCACCAGTATAATGCGGGTATGCATTTATGTTTTCATTTCATGCTCTAGGTCGCCCACCAGTATAATGCGGGTATGCATTTATGTTTTCATTTCATGCTCTAGGTCGCCCACCAGTAAAATGCGGGAATACATTTAAGTTCTAGGTCGCCCACCAGTAAAATGCGGGAATACATTTAAGTTCTAGGTCGCCCACCAGTAAAATGCGGGAATACATTTAAGTTCTAGGTCGCCCACCAGTAAAATGCGGGAATACATTTAAGTTCTAGGTCGCCCACCAGTAAAATGCGGGAATACATTTAAGTTCTAGGTCGCCCACCAGTAAAATGCGGGAATACATTTAAGTTCTAGGTCGCCCACCAGTAAAATGCGGGAATACATTTAAGTTCTAGGTCGCCCACCAGTAAAATGCGGGAATACATTTAAGTTCTAGGTCGCCCACCAGTAAAATGCGAGAATACATTTAAGTTCTAGGTCGCCCACCAGTAAAATGCGGGAATACATTTAAGTTCTAGGTCGCCCACCAGTAAAATGCGGGAATACATTTAAGTTCTAGGTCGCCCACCAGTAAAATGCGGGAATACATTTAAGTTCTAGGTCGCCCACCAGTAAAATGCGGGAATACATTTAAGTTCTAGGTCGCCCACCAGTAAAATGCGGGAATATATTTAAGTTCTAGGTCGCCCACCAGTATAATGCGGGAATACTTTTAAGTTCTAGGTCGCCCACCAGTAAAATGCGGGAATATATTTAAGTTCTAGGTCGCCCACCAGTATAATGCGGGAATACTTTTAAGTTCTAGGTCGCCCACCAGTAAAATGCGGGAATATATTTAAGATCTAGGTCGCCCACCAGTATAATGCGGGAATACTTTTAAGTTCTAGGTCGCCCACCAGTAAAATGCAGGAATACATTTCAGTTTTCCATTTCCAGGTCGCCCACCAGTATAATGCAGGCATACATTTCAGTTTTCCATTTCCAGGTCGCCCACCAGTATAATGCGGGCGTACATTTCATTTTTCCATTTCCAGGCACCCACCTGTATAATGAGAGGAATACTTTTCAGTCTTATACTGCAGATTTTGAAGTCAGTAACCCCACCGGAAGGCAGAAGGTTACAACAAGAATCCCCAGCAGGAAACAATAAAAATCCCAACACCGGAAGGCAGAAGGTGGCAACAAGAAGTCCCAGCGCAAATTCAAGTGCATGTGTCAAAAGAAGAAAAGTACCGGAAGAAATGCAAGCAGATAAGGAAGCAAGGCAACAAAAACAAATTGTACTCTAGCCTAGCTCCTTGTTTTTTTTAAGCATGGTGTAATAAGGAGGTCAGCAAACAGTAAAAGTAGCATGCAACAGCAGTAACATTGCAGTCCCATGGTAGTCCCAGCTACCAAAATTTCCCGAACTACATTGACCTGATTCCTGTTTAGCCCAGGATATGTAGGAAACCTTTGAAGCAAAGGTTCGGTCAAATCTTTTTCAAAAAAAAAATGCTTCACACGGAGTACTCGGATGGGCAAAAATCGCTCGCTTTATCTTTGCACGAAAACCCTTCGTGTCTTCGGGCAAAGAGGGGCAACTGTAAGCACGTGATTTTTGCCAAAATGAGAATTACTCCCAAAAATTCAAAAATAAAATGATTTTTCTTTGGTGTGCAATTTTGTGATATTTTGAATAATTATTTGTAGTTGTCTGTGCGTGTTTATTTGCTAAATTAATAAAAAATACAAAAATATGTCGCATTTTGCATGTAGGATTTAATTCTATAATTGATAATAATTAAATTTGTTTTACAAAAATAAAAAAATTACAAAAATAGTCATCGTTTGCATTTTTAGCATTTAATGTCCAAATATACAATTTTATGCTTAATTAATACTTAATTGTGCGTTAATTGTTATTGGGAGTTAATTTGCGCTTTTATAACTTAATTTAGTTCTTAATAATAGTTTAAGTATTTTTATAATTTAGTTTTAGATAAATAAAAGAAGAAAAAAGAGCGAAAATATAAAGAAAGTCGGAATTGGGCCTTTTCTTCAATTTCAAGCCACAAGCCCAAAAAATGGCCCAATCTTCCCTACAACCCAGTCCATTTCGAACTGGGTCAACCCGGTCCATAACCCAACACCCTATTATCTTGCATTTCAAAAAAAAAATAAAACAAAGAAAAACAAAAAAAAAAAAAATTTAGAAAACCCTAAGAAATGCCTAACTCACCCGCCCCCCCCCTTTCTATCTTTCTTCTTCTTCTTCTTCCTTAAGCAAAGCTCCATCAATGGCTACTTCACCATCTCCACTACAACCACCCCTTCACCACATAACCATGGCTGCCTTCAAGCTTCACCATTGTCGTTTTTGTTTTTGCGCCATGGCTGCCCGCGTTTGCTTTCATCTTCTTCGTCGAGCTCAAGCTTGAGCTCGACATCCATGGACGACCACTGTTTCTCTAGCAGCCATGGCTGCGTTCCTCGTCATCGAACCCCAGCCATCGCGACCATAGTCACGAGATCCGACCACAGTCGCGAGCACCAACGGCGAACAAACAACCTGCCTGCGCCACGCCGCTACTATCGCGGCTTCTTCTTCAACTCCTTTTGCTCGCCGCAGCTGCTTCCTCATCGCGCCACTGCTGCCCGTTTCCACCACTGCTGCTGCGTTCCGGCTTGTTATTGTTTCTCGCCGCGTCCAGTTCCCCAACGTTGCTGTTTCACGGCAGCTTTCTCCATTTGAATCAACGTGAGCAGCTCCGCGTCCAGCTTCTTCAGGAACAAACATTGAATCAATGGTTGCCGTAGCTGCTGCTCCATTTGTTGCTGCTGCGTTGTTCTTCTTCGTCTCCGTCGCGGCCAAGATCTCGCAGCAACTGCTGCTGCTCACGTTTCCGCCATGGACGAGCAAGCTTTGATGCTGCCATGGCCATCTGCGGACTGCTGTTCCTTCCTCTCCATCTTCTTCGTTTATTCGTCGTTGTTTCGAATCGGTTAGTTGGTTTATGTTTTCAAAATTCGCCCATATTTTTTGTTGTTCGTTGTTTTCCGGATTCAAAATCGATAAATAATTCAATGTTTGTTTTGTTTGTCCGTAGTTGAAATAATTTTAGTTTATTCATATGTTTCGTTAAATTAATTTTCAGATTTAAAAATAGAAGTTTAATTAGTTGCTTTCATGTTTATTTCATGTTTGTATTATTGTTTAAGTAAGTATTTGTTAGTTTGATGTTTGTTAGATTCAAATTAAAATTTAATCAACTATTTCTTCAATTTGTTTCATGCGTTTATGTATTGTTAGAAATTGTTAATATTGTTAAGTTCAAGTTTAAGTTCATAATTGTTTCTTCGTCAATCTTGTTATTTGTTTAAAGAATTTAGTTGTATTAAAGGAATATATTGTTTTAATCGTTTAATCCGTCATGTTTGTTGTTTAAAATAGTTCATCCATGTTCATACTTTGTTTGATTGTTCTTGAATCCGAATTTTGTATAGTTTGATTTCTTGTTTACCATTTATGATTATTGTTTGAATTGTTCTCATAATCTTGTTTAAAGTTTAATATAAGAATTGTTTGTTGTAATGTTGTTAGAGTTGATTTTAAGTTCAATATGATTGAATTTAGAAATCTTCATACTTTGTTTGTTGTTGGTTTGAATCCGAAAATAGGATTGTTTGTTGCTAAAATATTGTTCAATCAAATTTTAGTTGTTCTTGGTTGTTCAATTTGTGTTCATGTGATTTGTTGTTGAAATGTTGTTAAAATCATGTTCATATGATATTGTTGTTATGATGTTCATCCGTGTTCATATTGTTGTTTGAACATTGTTAGAAATTGATCATACTGTCTATATTTTGGTTAAGTTTGATTAATTGATGTGTTATAGCTGATGGGTAGTTTGGTAAATTTGTAATACGTTCAGGGGTAGTTTGGTAATTTCAGTAAGGTCGGAAGGGGTAGTTTAGGAATTGTACATTTTGTAATTGTTTATTTGAAGCATGGGGGACAAAATGAAATGGGGTGGGTTGTGATATGATTATTTAATATAAAGGGGGGACAAGATTTAAATTAAAGGGGAATCTTGCATTATTTTAAATAAAGCATGGGGGACAAAATATAATGGGGTGGTGTGATATATTTATTTAATGTAATGGGGATGAGTGGGAAGATAATGGGTTTGGTAGAGAAAGGGATTGATTTTAATTGATTAAAGGGATGGGATATATATATATGTGAAGTCTGGACACAAGAAAGGAAAAAAAAAGACAGACAGAAAAAAAAGAGATTGAAAAAAAAGCTGAACATTTATTCCGAAAAAAAAAACATTGAAACTTTCAAGAAAAGAAAAACATACAAAGAAAAAAAAATTGAAAATTAGAAGAGAAAGTAGTACACACCTGATAAATATTCTGGTATACAGGTGTAGAAATTAAGGGTTGAAGATTAACTAGCCTTTCAAAAATCTGAAAATTTCCCTTGGTTTCTGTCCGTTATTTTCGGCATTCCTGGATTTTATTTTGAATTTTTCAAAGCTGTCACTGGGATTTTCGTTGACTGGTTATTGCTGGTTATTGTTGCTGTTGCTGTGTTACGTATTACGTTGCTGACTTTCTTCTTCTTATATTGACAATATCAGGTACACAACTGTAATTTTGGCATTTTGTAAGCTGAAATGAAGAATGGAGTGTTAAATTTTTAATTTAGTTTAATTTAATTTTTGTATTGTATTTAGGTTATTCATGTATTATTATTCTGTAAATCACTGTCATCGGCATAACTAGGCATATTATAGCGACATATTAAATAACGCCTTTACCAGATTATTAGGAAATATATTTAAGCCTGATTATTAATTAAAATTGTTTAATAAAAAAAATAGAAGAAATAACGTAAAAATGGCGTTATTGAATCAGTTTGGCAAAAATTAACTAAGTTCCTTATTCATAAGGTTTTTTGTCAACGATAAGTTAATCCGAATCATGTAGTCAATTTCAGTTATAACATGAATTAGTCTGCGAACAAGTATTAGGACATGATGAATTAAAACAAAGTTAGTTAATGTTAAATTGTTTAAATTTTTAGAAATATGATTTAGTACTCAAGTTTTTATTTTTATTTCTTTCAATTTTCAGTATTTGTAAATAATTAGTTTCAATAAGCTTAAGTCTTACTAACAATTTGAATTTTAATCCAACTATGGAATAATTAATTTTTTTTATTTTTATTTTTTTACTTTTCGATAATTCCATGTTGTATTTATGATTATAATTTTATTACTTTCTGTTAATATTTGTTTTTCTCTTCTATTTAATATGTCATTTTCAAGAATGTAGATATTAATTTTATATTTATAAAAAAACTTAGTAATAATAAAAATGTAGTCATTAAAGGATATTCTTAAAAGGATTTCGCTAAAAATAAATAGATGTAAATAATACAAATTTACAGGATTCTCCAATCTCATTTATTCATTTATTATTTAAAAAAAATTACTTAGAATTTGGGATGGATTGTTTAGTGAATTTCACTTCCTTCCCCAAAGATAATGACGCGTTAGACTCTTTAGGCGCGATTTAATTAATTTTACCTTCTTAAACTCGGATGCGCATTTCATGCGACCCAAATCCAAATCCTAAAACATCAAATAAAATATGTTTCGTATTGTGGGTGCATTTCATGTGACACAATCCAAAGATATGTTTTAAGCGATGTTCACATTCCTAAAAAATAATAATTATAATAATAAAGCGGTAAAAGATAAAATTTGCACATGGTTCATAATTGTATTAAAAATCAGATAAATAAGCCGAATATAACAGTTGAGCGACCGTGCTAGAACCACGGAACTCGGGAATGCCTAACACCTTCTCCCGGGTTAACAGAATTCCTTATCCGGATTTCTGGTACGCAGACTGTAATATAGAGTCATTCTTTTCCTCAATTCGGGATTAAAATTGGTGACTTGGGACACCCTAAATCTCCCAAGTGGTGACTCTGAAATAATTAAACCAATCCCGTTTCGACTGTCCTTTAATTGGAAAAAACTCCCTACGCACCTCGCGGTGCCGGAAAAAGGAGGTGTGACAATAAAGACATTATCATTTCAACATTTTAAAGAAAGTTATGAACAAAATACTAAAGCATGCCAGTGTAGTTACCAAAAGCGAGCGGCCGCACAATTTTTGTGCGACCGCAGGAGCTGGGATGTGCGGCCGCACTTGGAATTGTGTGGACCGCACATGGTGAGTTCAGAGAATGTTCTATATAACTGAGGCTTAGGTTATTATTTTATTTTTGGACCTTGGGAGCTCGGTTTGAGACAATATTTCGTCGGTTTTTCAAGAAATTCATCGGGGTAAATGATTCTAACTCGGATTTGGTTAATATACATTAATATATCATTGATATCATTATTTAATTAGTACTTTGAGATGGAAATTTGGGAAAAATTGTAGAAATTTCATAAACCACAAATTGAGGATTTGAAGGTCGAGTTATGAT
The DNA here is from genome assembly GCF_000715075.1 of Nicotiana tabacum. Taxonomy (NCBI): domain Eukaryota; kingdom Viridiplantae; phylum Streptophyta; class Magnoliopsida; order Solanales; family Solanaceae; genus Nicotiana; species Nicotiana tabacum. The sequence continues at coordinate 2,057,211 of NC_134082.1, read as the reverse complement.
CGGAATTGGCTAATTTTGGTATGATTGGACTCGTGAGTGAATAGGTGTTCATATTTTGTGACTTTTACCCGATTTTGAGACATAGTCCCAGGGAGGCTTTTTGGGTATTTTTCTAATTTCTTGCTTTAGCTTTGATTTCATTAGCTAGATTAGTTTCTTGTACCTATATTTGTGTTACGCAATTGATTTGTCTAGATTTGGGTCACTTGGAGCCGGATATTCGTGGGAAAGACATTGTGACTGATTGATTGAGCTTGGTTCGAGGTAAGTGGCTTGCCTAACCTTGTTTGGGGGAACTCCTTTTAGGATTTGGTAGTATTTTCATATTTGAGCGTCGTGTACGTGAAAACCCGATTTTCATTGAGTAATAACCTATTCTTCTTCTTATTTGAGTTATATCAGCATGTGTAGTATCCTGTTAGCTTAGAATAGCTTGTTTACTTGCCTTAGTTGCTTATCTGAACTCTGTGTAGCATGTTTAGTGAAATTTCTATTTTTCTTGACTGGTACTTGGTCGAAATTGTAGGTTTTTCTTGCTATAGCCGTTATTTCCATTGTTTGAAATGCATATTTACTTTGGGACTACAAAACGGTATTTCGGTAAATCCCCATGTTCTGCATATTTACTTTGGGACTACGTAACGGTATTCCGGTAGATCCTCATGTTCTGCATATTTACTTTAGGACTACAGAATGGTATTCTGGTAGATTTCCCTATTCTGCATATTTTGCTTTGGGACTACAGAATGGTATTCCGGTAGATCCCTCTGTTCTGTATATTTACTTTGGGACTACAAAATGGTATTTCGGTAGATTCACCCTACACATTTACATTAGAGACTACGGAACGGTATCCTGGGACATCCCCTGTTGTTATCTCTGTGTACTAAGCTATTATTTTTTTGTTATTTCATTCTTGTTAAATTTTATTACTTATCTTTGTTGCGATATTTCATTCTGACTTATTTTATTATATATACCAGTAGGTCCCTGACCTGATCTCTTCACTACTCGACCGAGGTTAGGCTTGGCACTTACTGGGTATCTACCTTACATGAGAGATGTTAGTATTGATACCCTTACAGTTGGGTCAGTCCTATTAGTGAGGGATATCCCAGATGTGTTTCCAATTGATCTTCCGGGCATGTCGTCCGACAGAGACACTTATTTTGGCATTGATTTCCAGACACTCAGCCCATCTCTATCCTTCCTTATCGCATGGCCCCTCCTAAATTGAAGAAGTTGAAGGAACAATTACAAAAATTTCTTGATAAGGGCTTTATTAGGCCCAGTGTTCACCTTGGGGTGCTCATGTCTTGCTTGTGAAGAAAAGGGATGGTTCTATGCGTATGTGCATTGATTATCGCTAGTAGAACAAAGTTACAGTGAAGAACAGGGATCATTTGCTTCATATTGATGACCTATTTGATCAATTACAGGGTGCCTGAGTGTTTTCTAAGATTGATTTGCATTCAGGTTATCATCAATTGAAGATTCAGGAGCCAGATATCCCGAACACTACTTTCAGGTCTCGGTATGGTCATTACGAGTTCCTTGTCATGTCATTTGGGTTGACCAACACCCCAGCATCATTTATGCATTTGATGCACAGTATATTCTGGCCATATCTTTACTCATTCGTCATTGTCTTTATTGATGACATTCTGGTGTACTCCTGGAGTTGGGAAGATCATGAGCAGTGCCTGAGGACAGTGCTTCAGACCTTGAGAGAGAAGAAGTTATATGCAAAATTCTCAAAGTGTAAGTTCTGGTTAGATTAAGTGACATTCTTGGGTCATGTATTATCGAGTGAGGGGATCAAGGTGGATCCAAAGAAGGTGGAAGTAGTACAGAGTTGGCCCAGACCGTCCTTAGCTACAGAGATCCGGAGCCTTCTTGGTTTGGCGGCTTATTACCATCGATTTGTTGAGGGATTTTCATCTATTGCAGCACTTATGACTAGGCTGACCCAGAAAGGCGCTCTACTCAAATGGACAGAAGAGTGTGAGGAGAGCTTCCAAAAGCTCAAGACAATATTAGCTACAGCCTCAGTATTGGTATTGCCTTCAGGTTCGGGGTCTTATATAGTTTATTGTGATGCATCGCGAGTTGGACTCGGTGCGGTGTTGATGCTAACCGTAGGGTGATTGCCTACGCGTCCAAACAACTGAAGGTGCATGAGAAGAACTATCATGTCCCTGACCTTGAGTTACCAACTATTGTTCATGCCTTGAAGATTTGGAGGCACTATTTGTATGGTATCCCTTGTGAGACCTACACTGATCACCAGAGTGTGCAGCATCTGTTCAAGCAGAAGGATCTTAATTTACATCAGAGGAGGTGGTTAGATCTTCTTAAGGATTATGATATCACTATTCTGTACCATCCCGGGAAGACCAATGTGGTGGCCGATGCCTTGATTCGCAAGGCGGAGAGTTTGGGAAGCTTAGCATATTTACCAGTAGCAGAAGGCCATTGGCACTAGATCTTCAAGCCCTAGCCAACCAGTTTGTTAGAATGGATATTTCTGAGCCGAGTCGAGTTTTGGCTTGTGTGGTCTCTCAATTTTCTCTTTATGATCGTATTAGGACGCATCAGTATGATGACCCCCATCTGCTTATCCTTAAGGACACGGTTTAGCACAGTAATGCTAAGGAGGTCATCATGGGTGATGATGGTGCACTGAGGATGTAGGGCAGGTTATGTGTGTCCAATGTGACAGATTGCGGGAGTTGATTCTTCAGGAGGCTCACAGCTCGCGATACTCTATTCATCCGGATGCCACGAAGATTTACCAAGACTTGAGGCAACATTATTGGTGGAGGAGAATGAAGAAAGACATAGTGGAGTATGTTGCCCGGTGCCTAAATTGTCAAGAGGTGAAGTATGAGCATCAGCGGCTGGGTGGATTGCGTCAAAAGTTAGAGATTCCGGAGTGAAAGTGGGAGCGGATCACTATGGATTTTGTTGTTAGACTCCCACGGGCTGAGTGAAAGTTTGATGCAGATTGGGTGATTGTGGACAAACTAACCAAGCCAGCTCATTTCATTCCTATGATGACTACTTATTCCTCCGAGCAGCTGGCTCTAGTTTATATCTGCGAGATTGTCAGGCTTCATGGCGTGTCGGTATCTATCATCTCTAACGGGGGTACGCAGTTTACATCATGATTCTGTAAGGTCGTATAGCATGAGTTTGGTACTCAAATGGAGTTGAGCACAACATTTCACCCTCAGACGGACGGACAGTCCGAATGCACTATTCAAATTCTTAAGGAAATGCTTCATGTGTGTGTGATTGAGTTTGGAGGTTCTTGGGATCAGTTCTTGCCCTTTGCGGAGTTTGCCTACAACAATAGTTATCAGTCCAGCATTCAGATGGCATCGTATGAGGCTCTGTATAGTAGGCGGTGTCGATCCCCAGTGGGTTGGTTCGAGTCGGGCGAGGTTAGGTTATTGGGAACAGACTTGGTTCAGGACGCTTTGGAGAAGGTTAAGCTGATTCAGGATAGACTTCGCTTAACCTAGTCCAGACAAAAGAGTTATGCAAATCGGAAGGTTCGCGATATAGCATTCATGGTTGGAGAGCGAGTCTTGCTCCGGGTTCCGCCTATAAAGGGCGTTATGAGGTTTGGAAAGAAGGGCAAGATGAGCCCAAGGTTCATTGGTCCATTTGAGGTGTTGCGACGAGTTGGGAAGGTTGCTTATGAGCTTGCCTTGCCTCCCAGTCTAGCAAAAGTTCATCCGGTATTCCATGTTTCTATGCTTCGGAAGTATCACGATGATCCATCTCATGTGTTAGATTTCAGCTCAGTCTAGTTGGACAAGGATCTATCTTATGTTGAGGAGCCAGTGGTTATTTTAGACAGGCAGGTTCAAAAGTTAAGGTCAAAGAACAATGCATCAGTAAAGGTTCAGTGGCGGGGTCAGCCGGTCGAGGAGGCGACTTGGGAGACCGAGCAGGATATGTGCAGCCATTATCCTCATATTTTCACCACTTCAAGTATGTCTCTATGCTCGTTTGAAGACGAACGATTATTTTAAGAGGGGGAAGATGTAACGACCTAGCCAGTCATTTTGAGAGTAATAGACCTGATCCCTTGTTGACTGCTTCCCCTGTATCTTTTTTGGCTTATGTGTCTTGCCGGGAGGTTTTGTTTTTGGTTTCAGAGAGTTTTGGGGCACTTAGTCCCTAAACAGAAGCTTAAGTCTTAGGATTTTAACCGTAGTCGGAACAGTGTGAAGACGGCTTCGGAATGGAATTCCATCGATTCCGTTAGCTTTGTTGGATATTTTCGGCTTAGGGACATGTCTGGATTGTGTTTTAGAGGTCCGTAGCTCAATTAGGCTTGAGATGGCGACAATCGAATTTTTGGAGCTTTGGACAGGTAATAGAATTTTTTATATCGGGGTCGGATTCCGATTCCGAAAGTTGGAGTATGTTCGTAAAACTGATTTTGACTTGTGTGCAAAATTTGGGATCAATCAAATGTGGTTTGGTTAGTTTCGGCATCAGTTGTCGAATTTGGAAGTTTCAAGTTCATTAAGTTTGAATCAGAGGATGATTCGTGATTTTAGCATTGTTTGATGTGATTTGATGGCTCAACTAAGTTCATATGGTGTTTTAGAATTGGTTGGTATGTTTGGCTGAGGTCCCGGGGGCCTCGGGTGAGTTTCGGGGTGAATTTTGAGCGAGTACGGGCTTTTCGACCCTCTAATGTTGTTCCGGGGGTCTTTGGAAGTGCGGACCGCACATTTTGGGAGTGCTGAGGCAAAAGGGAAGTGCGGACCTCAGGGGAATTGTGCGGACCGCACAATTTTGTGTGCACCCGCACTTCAGGCCGCAGAGGAGTGTGTGGGCAGCACAATTTTGTGTGCGGCCGCACTCAGGAACTCTCAGATTCGCTGGTCCGACTTCGAAAGCTTATATCTATTGATCTACAAGGAATTTTGAGATGATACAACACAAAAGTTGTATCCCTTCGTGCCTATTTTCAAGAAAGATAAAGAAGTCATTAGTTGGACATCTGTAGAGAATGTTATGGCCAAAATACTAAAGCCTGCTAGTGCGGTTACCAAGAGAGTGCGGCCGCACAATTTTTGTGCGACCGCAGGAGCTGGGATGTGCAGCCTCACTTGGAATCGTGTGGATCGCACATGGTAAGTTTAGAGAATGTACTATATAACTGAGGCTTAGGTTATTATTTCATTTTTGGACCTTGGGAGCTTGATTTGAGATAATATTTCGTGGGTTTTTTAAGAAATTCATCGGGGTAAGTGATTCTAACTCGGATTTGGTTAATATACATGAATATATCACTAATTTCATGATTTAATTAGTACTTTGAGATGAAAACTTGGAAAAATTGTAGAAACTTCATAAACCACAAATTGAGGATTCGAAGGTCGAGTTATGATCGGAATTGGCTAATATTGGTATGGTTGGACTCATGAGTGAATGGGTATTCATATTTTGTGATTTTTATCCGATTTTGAGATAGGAGCCCTGGGAGGATTTTTGGGCATTTTTCTAATTGCTTGCTTTAGCTTTGATTTCATTAGCTATATTAGTTTTTTGTAGCTATATTTATGTTATGTAATTGATTTGGCTAGATTTGGGCCACTCTAAGCCGGATATTCGTGGGAAAGGCATTGTGAATGATTGATTGAGCTTGGTTCGAGATAAGTGGCTTGCCTAACCTTGTGGGGGGAACTCCCCTTAGGATTTGGTACTCTTTTGATATGTGAGCGTCGTGTACGTGAAAACCCAAATTCACTGAGTAATAACCTATTCTTCTTCTTATATCCTGTTAGCTTAGAATAGCATGTTTACCCTTAATTGCTTATCTGGACTCTGTGCAGCATGTTCAGTGAAATTTCTATTTTTTCTTAACTGGTACTTAGTTGAAATTGTACGTAGCTGTTATTTCCATTGTTTGATCTGCATATTTACTTTGGACTACGAAACGGTATTCCGATAGATCCCCTTGTTCTGCATATTTACTTTGGGACTACGAAACTATGATGACCCAAAAGGTCAACACTTGATTTTCAAGTCAATTCTGTGTTTAGAGGCCTTAAAACCCTCCTTTTATCTCACCCCAATTTGCGTGCACGGACCGGGCATATGTCCGAAATGCTTTTATATGAAAATTTGATAAAAAGGCCAATTATGCCTTTAAAATTGAATTTAAGAAGACTTTGGTTAATATTTGGGTAAACGGACTCGGATTCATAATTTGACAGTCCTGGAGGGTTCGTAGAAAAATATGGGACTTCGGCGTATGCCCGGAATCAAATTCCCAGGTCCCAAGCCCGAGAAATGAATTTTTGAAGAAAATTATTTGAATGAAATTTTAAGAGTTTTTAGAAATTTAAATGTATTTGAAATTGATGGTATCAGGCCCGTATTTTGGTTCCAGAGCCCGGTACATGTCTTATATGGTATTTAGGTTGAGCTTGTAAAATTTGGTAAGAAACGGAATTGATATGACGTGAATCGAACCCTCGATTGTAAAAATTTGAACTTAAGAGTTGTGGAGATTTTTCTTTGATTTTGATGCTAAACTAGTAGTTTGAGGCGTTATTTGGTGATTTGATCGCACGAGTAAGTCAGTATGATAATTTTAGGGTTGTATGCATGTTTAGTTTGGTACCCCGAGGGCTCGGGTGAGTTTTGGATAGGCCATGGGATGTTTTTACACTTAGGAAAAATTGCAGGTTTGTTATTTCTGGTGCACAGACCTTTTGTGCTTCGCGGTCGCGAAAGGGAACTGGACTGGGGTGGAAATTGTTCTATGCGAACGCGAGACCCAGGTCGCGAACGTGGAGCATTGGGGGGTTGTCTCTACGTGAACGTGACCGGTCAATCGCGAACGCGTAGCATTAGGATGGGCTGGTCTGGAACCTAGGGAGAACTACGCGAACGCGACCCCTCTATCGCGAACGTGAAGGCAAGGCTGGGCTAAGCCTTCGCGAATGCGAAGCTTCTCCCGCGATCGCGTAAGTCCACTACAGGCAGCTCTTCGCGAACGCGATGAACACTGTCACCCAACACTTAAAACAGTAGCAAAGTCGGGATTTAGCCTACATTTTCATATTTTCAAAACTAGAGAGCATTGAGGCAATTTTCAAGGAACAACTTCTTTCCCAAAGTATTGGTATATGATTCTAAACCTTTTCTTTCAATTTCCCATTGCATTTCATCAATCTTCGTCCAAAAATCTAGGGTTTTTATGGTAGAAATTGGGAATTTGGGTAGAGTTAGGGCTTTTTGAATAATTGAAATTTAGACCTCGTTTTGGGGTCGGATTTCGAAGCCAATTGCATATTCGGGTCGTGGGTGATCGGATTTTGGTCCGAACCTCTAGTTTTGACCAAGCGGGCCCAGGGTCGATTTTTGACTTTTTGCGAAAAATGATAGAAAACCTATATTTAAGCATTGGGTATGAATTCTTTAGCATTTATTAATGTTGTTAAATTAATTTGGGCTAGATACAATTGAATTGTAGGCAAATTCTAATGGAAAAGCGGTGTTTGAAGCTTGAGTTGGCCGTGGAAGTTCGAGGTAAGTGTTTGGCCTAACCTTAGCTTGAGGGAATAGGTATTGTGCTTTATTTGCTATATGCTAGTGTAGTGTACGACGTATAGGTGTGGTGACGAGTATCTATATGTCGTTTTCAAGTATGCCCGTGAGTCTTAAATTGTAATTGTTGTATTTCTTACTAAGTACTACAAATGCCTAAATTGTTGATTCTCCGTGTTGGGCAAGACTTATGATTATCTTCGTGGTATTTATTTATTGTTGAGCATTCGCTCCAGCTGAGGTTTCATTTGTGAAGTTAATTATTGGTACTAGTTTGGTTATAATTGATTCCCTTGTCGGGACGTATTTATTTCTTACTGTTGGTTCCCTTGCGGGGATGTGTCTATTCTTGTTGTTGATTCCCTTGTCGGGATGTTGTTGTTGCTATTATTTTGGTGAGGAAAGAGAGATAAAGCACAAAGGGTGTGTTGAGTCCTAGCCTCGTCACTACTTCGCAAGGTTAGGCTCGACACTTACCAGCACATGGGGTCGGTTGTGCTGATACTATACTCTGCGCTCTTTTATGCAAATTCCGGTACTAGAGCATACGGACCTTAGCTAAGGGTTGTTGCCTTCAGTCCATCAGGAGACCCGAGGTAGTCCGCAGGCCTTGGTGTCCCATCCTTATCTAGTTTTCTTCTGTTCTTTACAATTTCAGAGACAGACATGTATTTATTTTGTTCGGACCCTATTTATAGTATTTCTAGATAGTGTGACACCAGTTCTGGGTGGTTTATGTTTATGGATTTGTGTTGGTATTAGTTTAATTGTTAAATTTCATTCTTCCACTTTATTATTTCTGTTGTTTATAAAATGTTAACTTACATTCGTTAAGGGATTAAAAATGAAAAGGGTAAATTAATTGGGATAATTGGATTGTCTAGCTTTCACTAGTATGCGCCATCACAACTACTGAGGGTGGAAAATCCAGGTCGTGACTAGTTGGTATCAGAGCTCTAGGTTGCTTAGGTCTTACAATTCACGGACAAGCTTGGTAGAGTCTGAGGGATCGGTATGGAGACATCTGTATTTATCCCCTAGAGGCTTCAGAATTAGGAACATTTTCACTTCTATTCTTCTCTGTCGTGTGATTTGGTTTCTCAATGCTAATTGAACTTCTACTATGTTCTTTCGCAGATGGCGAGAACACGCGCTTCTTCATCCGCTGATCAGCAGCCCGAGCCCTCAGCGACAGCATCTACGAGGGGCAAAGGACGAGGTCGAAGCCATGCTAGGGGCCGAGGTAGGGGCAGAGCTTAGCCCTGAACAGCAGCACCAGCGGCGGAGCCTCAGGTTGAGTTTCATGATGAGGTTCTGGCCTAGACAGTTCTGGTGGGCCCAACTCAGGTCCCAGAGGGGTTCATTGCTACCCTAGTACTTCAGGATGCTCTGGTCCGTCTAGTGGGCCTTATGGAGAGTGTCACTCAGGCAGGCTTATTTCCTATAGCATCATTCGTCTCTCAGGCTGGGGGAGGAGCACAGACTCCCGCTATCCGTACTCCGGAGCAGATGGCTCCCCAGTTTCAGACTCCAGCAGCTCAACCAGTTGGAGCAGTTTAGCCGGGTGTAGTAGCTCAAACTGGTGATGGAGCAGCTATGTCTGCCGATGCTTTGTGGAAGTTGGATAGGTTCACCAAGCTGTTCACTACTACTTATGGTGGTACATCTTTAGAGGATCCCTAGGATTACTTAGACAATTGTCATGAGGTTCTTCGAAACATGGGGATAGTGGAGACCAATGGGGTCGACTTTGCTGCGTTCCGTCTGTCAGGTTCCGCCAAGAAGTGGTGGAGAGATTATTGTTTGGCCAAATCAGTTGGATCACCAGCTCTCACTTAGGACCAATTCTCGCAGCTATTTCTCGAGAATTTTCTTCCCGTCACTCAGAGAGAGGAGTACCGCAGGCGATTTGAGCGTCTCCTACAGGGTTCTATGACTGTCACCCAGTACGAGATGAGGTTTATTGATTTGGCTTGTCATGCTCTTCTGATACTCCCCACCGAGAGAGAGAGAGGGAGAGAGAGAGTAATGAGGTTTATTGAGGGACTCTTTCAGCCTATTAGACTACAAATAGATAAGGAGACAGGTAGCGAGATTTCTTTTCAAGATGCGGTCAATGTGGCCAGGCGGGTTGAGATGGTTTTGGCTTAGGGGAGCGGTCAGGGGTCGGATAAAAGGCCTTGTCATTTAGGCAGATTGAGTGGTGCCTCGTTTGGAGGCAGGGATTCTTTTGGTAGAAGTCGTCCTCCTAGGCCCTTTCAGTCAGCACTTCAGGTTTCTCACGGTGCTCCAGGTGGTCGTGGTTCTCATATACAGTATTCTGATCAGTTGCCCTACAGTGCACCACTAGCTCCTATCAGTACACCTCCGCTCCAGAGTTTTCAGGGTGGTTATCCAGACTGTCAGGGTCAGTTTTAGGGTCAGCAGTCTCAGCAGCCCAAGTCTTACTATACTTGTGGTGATACGAGGCAATTGCTAGGTTTTGCCCTCGAGCCTCGAGCAGATCTCAGCACTAGGGTTCTCGTGCCATGGTTCCAGCACCAGGTGTTCCACCGCCCGCTCAGCCAGCTAGAGGTAGGGGTAGAGGTGTTAGAGGTGGAGGTCAGGTCGCTAGAGGTAGAGGCCAGGCAGCTAGATGTGGAGGCCAGCCTGCAGGAGGTCGTCCTAGGGATGCAGTTCAGAGTGGTGGGGCCTAGCCCCGATGTTATGCTATGCTAGGCAGACCTGAGGGTGAGGCCTTTGATTCAGTTATCACAGGTACGGTTTTAGTGTGCAGTAGAGATACCTCGGTTCTATTTGATCCAAGGTCTACATACTCTTCTTGTATATGTGTCTACACCGGTGGGTGATTCTATTATGGTAGATCATGTTTATCATGCTTGTGTGATTGTTATTGGGGGCCTTGAGACCCTGTAGATTTTCTACTTCTCGATATGGTGGATTTCGATGTCATTCTGGGGATGGATTGGTTATCCCATTATCATGCTATATTGGATTGTCCTGCTAAGACCGTGATCTTAAAACTACTAGGGTTGCCTCATTTGGAGTGGAGAGGGACTCCTGGTCATTCTACCAGCAGGGTTATCTCATATATGAAGGCTCGCCGTATGGTTGATAAGGGATGTTTGGCCTATTTGGCGTATGTTCGTGATTCTAGTGCTGAGGTTCCTTCTATGGATTCTGTGCCCGTTGTTCGTGAGTTTCCAGAGGTATTTCCTTCAGACCTACCGGGATGTCACCCGACAGGGACATTAACTTTTGCATTGATTTAGCTTCGGGCACTCAGCCCATTTCTATTCCGCCATATCGTATGACCCCGCCAGAGTTGAAAGAGTTGAAAGAACAGTTGCAGGACTTGCTGGATAAAGGCTTTATTAGACCGAGTGTCTTGCCTTGGGGTGCGCCAGTGTTGTTTGTTAAGAAGAAGGATAGACCGATGAGGATGTGCATAGATTATCGACAGTTGAATAAGGTCACAATCAAGAATAAGTATCCATTGCCGATGATTGATGATTTGTTTGATCAGCTTCAGGGTGCCAAAGTGTTTTCAAAGATTTATTTGAGATCTGGCTACCATCAATTGAGGATTAGGGCATCTGATGTCCCTAAGATAGCTTTTCGCACTCGGTACGGGCATTATGAGTTCTTACTGATGTCATTTGGTTGACAAATTCCCAAATAGCTTTCATGGATTTGATGAACCGAGTGTTCAAGCATTATTTGGATTCCTTCGTGATTGTCTCCATTGATGATATTTTGATTTATTCTCGCAGCCGGGAGGAGCACGAGCAGCATCTCTGAGTCGTTCTTCAGACTTTCAAGGATAGTCAGTTGTATGCTAAGTTTTCGAAGTGTGAGTTTTGATCGATTTCGGTTGCATTCTTGGGTCATGTTGTATCAGCATAGAGTATTCAGGTGGATCCTAAGAAGATTGCGGCAGTTAAGGACTGGCCTAGACCCACATCATCTATAGAGATCCGGAGTTTCTTGGGTTTGGCGAGCTATTACCATCGGTTTGTGGAGGGGTTTTCATCTATTGCAGCCCCGATGATCAGGTTGACCCAGAAGGGTGCCCAGCTCAGGTGGTCGGACGAGTGTGAGTCGAGATTTCAGAAGCTCAAGATAGCTTTGACTATGGCGCCAGTGCTGGTTTTTCCCACAGGTTCAGGGCCATATACAGTACATTATGATTTATCGCGTATTGGATTTGGTGCGGTGTTGATGCAAAATGGCAAGGTTATTGCATATGTTTCGCGACAGTTGAAGAACCATGAGAAGAATTATCCAGTTCATGATTTGGAGTTAGCAGTCATTGTTCACGCGCTGAAGATTTGGAAGCATTATTTATATGGCATGTCGTGTGAGGTGTTCACGGATCACAAGAGTTTACAATACTTGTTCAAGCAGAAAGAATTAAATTTGAGGCAGAGGAGGTGGTTGGAGCTGTTGAAAGACTACGATATCACCATCTTGTATCATCCAGGGAAGGCCAATGTAGTGGCCGATGCTTTGAGTAGGAAGTCGGCCAGTATGGGCAGTCTTGCGTATATTCTGGTTGGTGAGAGGACCCTTGGTTTGGATGTTCAGGCTTTAGCCAATCAGTTCATGAGGTTGAATGTTTCTAAGCCCAGACGTGTTCTAGCTTGCATTGTCGCTCGTTCTTCATTATTTGAGCATATCTGAGATCGGCAGTATGATGACCCTCATTTGCTTGTCCTTAGAGACACAGTGTGGCACGGAGGTGTCAAGCAGGTTACAGTTGGAGATGATGGAGTTTTGAGGATGCAGGGTCGTATTTGTATGCCTAATATGGATGGACTTCGTGAGTTGATTCTAGAGGAGTCCCACAGTTCCTGGTATTTTATTCATCCGGGCGCCACTAAGATGTATCAGGATTTCCGACAGCATTATTGGTGGAGGAATATAAAGAAGGACATTGTCGCCTATGTAGCTCGGTGTTTGAATTGTCAGCGGGTAAAGTACGAGCATTAGAGGCCTGGTGGTTTGTTTTAGAAGATTGAGATTCCTGAGTGGAAATGGGAGCAGATCACTATGGACTTCGTTGTTAGACTCCCACGGACTTAGAGGAAGTTTGATGTAGTATGAGTTATTGTTGATAGGCTGACCAAGTCAGCACATTTCATTCATGTGGTAGTCTCCTATTCTTCCGAGAGGTTAGCCGAGATCTATATCCAGGAGATTGTTCGTCTTCATGGTGTGCTCATGTCTATCATTTCTGATCGAGGTACACAATTTACCTTGCATTTCTGGAGGGTAGTACAGCGTGAGTTAGGTATGTGGGTCGATTTGAGCGTAGCATTTCATCCTCAGACAGATGGGCAGTCCGCGCGTAATATTTAGATTTTGGAGGATATACTCCGAGCATGTGTCATTGATTTGGAGGCTCGTAGGATCAGTTTTTGCCTTTAGCGGAGTTCGCCTACAACAACAGTCACTGATCGAGCATCTAGATGGCTCCCTATGAGACTTTATATGGTAGGCGATGTCGGTCGCTGATTGGATGGTTTGAGTCGGGAGAGACTCGGTTGCTGGGTACGGATCTAGTACAGGATGCCTTGGACACGGTGAAGATCATTTAGGATAGGATTCGTACTGCTCAGTCCAGGCAGAAGAGTTATGTTGACTGCAAGGTTCATGATATGGCATTCATGGTCGGAGAGCGAGTGTTGCTCCGAGTGTCGCCCATGAAGGGCGTGATGAGATTTGGGAAGAAGGGCAAGCTCAACCCTAGGTTCATTGGTCCTTTTGAGATTCTTGATCGAGTGGGAGAGGTGGCTTACAGACTTGCGTTGTCGCCGCGTTTATCAGTTGTGCACCCAGTGTTTCATGTATCTATGCTTCGGAAGTATCACGGTGATCCATCCCACGTGCTATACTTCAGCACTATCCAGTTGGACAAGGACCTGACCTATGAGGAGGAGCCAGTAGCTATTCTAGACCGGCAGGTTCGTTAGTTGAGATCGAAGAAGTTCCCTTCAATTCATGTTCAGTGGAGAGGTCAGCCTGCCAAGGCAGCTACCTGGGAGTCCGAGTCCGATATGCAGAGCCGTTATCCCCATCTTTTCACCGACTCAGGTACTTCTTTTCTATGCCCTTTCGAGGATGAACAGTTGTTATAGAGCTGGGGGATGTGATGACCCAAAAGGTCATCACTTGATTTTCGAGTCAATTCTGTATTCTGAGGCCTTAAAAACCTCATTCTATCTCACCTCAATTTGCGTGGGCGGTCCGGGCGTATGTCCGGAACGTTTTTATGTGAAAATTTGATAAAATGCAAATTATACCTTTAAAATTGAATTTAAGTTGACTACGGTCAATATTTTGGGTAAACGGACCCGATCCCTTGATTTGACTGTCCCGGAGGGTCCGTAGAAAAATATGGAACTTGGGCGTATGCCCAGAAACGAATTCCGAGGTCCCAAGCCCGAGAAATGAATTTTTGAAGAAAAATGTTTAACCGAAATTTTAAAAGTTTTTGGAAATTTAAATGTATTTGAAATTGATGGCATCGGGCCCGTATTTTAGTTTCGGAGCCCGTTATAGGTTTATATGTTATTTAGGTTGAGCTTGTGAAATTTGGTAAGAAGCGGACTTGATATGACGTGAATCGGACCCTCGGTTGTTAAAATTTGAACTTTAGAGTTATGAAGATTTTTCTTTGATTTTGATGCTAAACACGTAGTTTGAGGCGTTATTTTGGCGATTTGATCGCATGAGTAAGTTTGTATGATACTTTTAGGGTTGTGTGCATGTTTGGTTTGGGCCCCAAGGGCTCGGGTGAATTTTGGATAGGCCATGGGATGTTTTTACACTTAGGAAAAATTGCAGGTTTGCTGTTTCTGGTGCACAGACCTTTTGTGCTTCACGGTCGCGAAAGGGAACTGGGCTAGAGTGGAAATTGTTCTATGTGAACGCGAGACCCAGGTCGCGAACGCGGAGCGTTGGGGGGTTTGCTCTACGCGAACGCGACCGGTCAACCGTGAATGCATTGCATTAGGATGGGTTGGTCTGGGAACCTAGGAAGAACTACGCGAATGCGAACCCTCTATCGTGAACGCGAAGGCAAGGCTGGGCTAAGCCTTCGCGAACGCGAAGCTTCTCCCGCGATCACGTAAGTCCACTACTGGCAGCTCTTCGCGAATGCGATGAACACTGTCGCCCAGCACTTAAAACAGTAGCAAAGTCAGGATTTAGCCCACATTTTCATATTTTCAAAACTAGAGAGCATTGAAGCGATTTTCAAGGAACAAGTTCTTCCCCAAAGTATTGGTATATGATTCTAAACCTTTTTATTTCGATTTCCCATTGCATTTCATCAATCTTTATCCAAAAATCTAGGGTTTTTATTGTAGAAATTGGGAATTTGGGTAGAGTTAGGGCTTTTTGAATAATTGAAATTTAGACCTTGTTTTGGGTCGGATTTCGAAATTAATTGCATATTCGGGCTCATGGGTGATCGGGTTTTGGTCCGAACCTCGAGTTTTGACCAAGCGGGCCCAGGGTCGATTTTTGACTTTTTGGGGAAATGATAGAAAACCTATATTTAAGCATTGGGTATGAATTCATTAATTTGGGCTAGATACAATTGAATTGGAGGCGAATTCTAAAGGAAAAGTGGTGTTTGAGGCTTGAGTTGGCCGTGGAAGTTCGAGGTAAGTGTTTGGCCTAACCTTAGCTTGAGGGAATAGGTATTGTGCTTTATTTTCTATACGCTAGTGTAGTGTAAGACGTATAGGTGTGGTGACGAGTATCTAAACGTCATTGTCAAGCATGCCCGTGAGTCTTAAATTGTAATTGTTGTGTTTCTTACTAAGTACTACAAATGCCTAAATTGTTGATTCTCTGTGTTGGGCAAGACTTATGATTATCTTCTTGGTATTTGTTTATTATTGAGCATTCGCTCCAGTTGAGGTTTCATTTGTGAAGTTAATTGTTGGTACAAGTTTGGTTATAATTGATTCCCTTGCCGAGACGTATTTATTTCTTAATGTTGGTTCCCTTGCCGGGATGTGTCTATTCTTGTTGTTGATTCCCTTGCCGGGATGTTGTTGTTGCTATTGTTTGGGTGAGGAAAGACAGATAAAGCACGAAGGTTGATGCCGTGCACATTCATATTCATGCATGTATGAGGAAAGAGTGATAAAGCACGAAGGGTGATGCCGTGTACATTTTTATTGATATTGATGCATATGGTGAGGAAGAGAAATAAAGCACGAAGGGTGCTACTGTGCACATTTCTAATATTTATATGGTGAGGAAGAGAGATAAAGCACGAAGGGTGATGTCGTGCACATTTTTATTACTTGATTGTATTGGTGAGGATCGAGAGTAAAAGCACGAAGGGTAATGTCGTACACTTATTGCCTGTCTGTTATGACTTCTTGCTGTTTTCGGTTCAAATATATTACTTGTCTTATTCCTCTATTACCGTGATTCTTGATGTTGGTATTTCCCCATAACATGTTACCCCTCCCCCTTTACTTTTGAATTACTTTTATTATTATTATTCTGTTAGATGTTATTTAGCTATAGGTTATTGGTTTGATGTGTCCTAGCCCCATTACTACTTCGCTGAGGTTAGGCTCGGCACTTACCAGCACATGGAATCGGTTGTACTGATACTACACTCTGCGCTCTTTTGTGCAGATCTCAATACTGGAGCATACAGACCTTAGCTAGAGGTTGCTTCGTTTAGTCCATCAAGAGATCTGATATAGTTCTGCAGGCGTTTAGAGGCCATGGCGTCCCCTTCCTATCTAGTTTTTTTCTCTTCTTTACTATTTCAGAGATAGACATGTATTTATTTTGTTCGGACCTTATTTGTAGTATTCCTAGATTGTTTGTGAGATTGTGATACCAGTTCTGGGTGGTTTATGTTTATGAATTTGTATTGGTATTAGTTTAATTGTTAAATTCCATTCTTCCGCTTTATTATTTTTGTTGTTTATAAAATGTTAACATACAATCGTTAAGGGATTAAAAATGAAAAGGGTAAATTAGTTGGGATAATTGGCTTGCCTAGCTTTCACTAGTAGGTGCCATCACGACTCCCGAGGGTGAAAAATCCGGGTCATGATAGGAACAGTATTTTGGTAGATCCCCCTGTTCTACATATTTACTTTGGGACTACGGAACGGTATTCTGATAGATCCCCCTTGCACATTTATGTTTGGGATTACGAAACGGTATCCTGGGAGATCCCATGTTGTTATCTGTGTGTACTAAGTTATTATTTTTTTTGTGATTTCATTCTTGTTAAATTTTAGTAATTATATTTACTACGATAATTCATTCTGTCTTATTTTATTTTATATATACCAGTAGGGCCCTGACCTGATCTCGTCACTACTCGATCGAGGTTAGGCTTGGCACTTACTAGGTACCGTTGTGGTGTACTCATGCCATTCCATGCACATATTTTTTGTGTGCAGATCCAGGTACCACTTATCAGCCGCATTATTAGTGTAGCGAGCAAGTTGTAGAGACTTCAAGGTATATTTGCCGCGTCCGCAGACCTCAGAGTCTCTTTCTACTCTTCCCCATGTCAAACACTTCCTGTATTTCCTTTTGTTAGACTTTGAAGTATAGATATATTATTTTCTTTCTGTAGTTTGTGACTCGTGATGTTTCGGGTTTTGGTCATATTGTGTATTTCTGAGTAATTGGTTATTGTACATGCCAAGCGGCATGGTATTCGGTTATGTTGTTCTGTTACAGTTAGTTGTTAAAATTATATTATTATTTTATTATTCTGCAAATGTTAGGCTTACCTAGTTGTAGAGACTAGGTGTCGGTACGACGGTTCACGGAGGGAGAACTTGGGTCATGACACAAAACTACCAAATTATTTTCCTTGACATCATTCGAACAACCCTTAATATTAGCCTTTCGTTTCCATTATTTTCTCTTTATGTCCCCTGTATTCTTATTAGTGATAGCATTAATAGTTAAAGAGTTTTGTTTTGAATTATCGAGTAGTTGAGAATTATTCACTATATGTAGTTGTAACTTAGGAGAGCTCAATAAAGGATCTGGACATACCTTGTATATGTTATCTTGCAACTCCTTTATTTTTTGGTTGTCAGCATCTTGCATTTGTGAGATAGCTTACAATAAGTTTTGTTGTAGCTCTATTGTGTCATTCAACATATTCTCATCCACTGGCATCTGCTCTTGCACATCTTTCTTCTCTAAGCCAATATCCAAACCTCGCGTTGAGATAGCTTTGATACCAATAGAAGTTCCAACCCCGGTGTTATTCCAAACCTTTGCACTCTCCTTCTCTCAAGATCCGTAATTATACTTCCATGGGCTGCATCTAGTTTGATTTCTATCTGTTTAATATATCATCGTCTGTCCC
The DNA here is from genome assembly GCF_000715075.1 of Nicotiana tabacum. Lineage (NCBI taxonomy): Eukaryota > Viridiplantae > Streptophyta > Magnoliopsida > Solanales > Solanaceae > Nicotiana > Nicotiana tabacum. Next base: position 2,039,246 of record NC_134082.1, on the reverse strand, counting down.
ATTTAACCGCAAAGGTCTCTTCCCTTTTGATCCATTTTGATCTGCTCCCTGGAGATCCTCTTTTCTTATGTCAGGATACATTTCAATCGAGTTAGTACCCTCTGCCAAATTTAGCAGACTTTTACTACTACCTGCAACTCCTTTTCCCTCAACCAGTTCAAAGTTATGATTTTTCACCCTAGTATGCCCATCGTTATTAGTATTTACACCTTAGTGGCGCTGATTATCTGAAACTAATAAATGATTCTCCGCTCTTAACCATGTCCCAAACTGGTCACTTTTGAGATTGCCTGATTGTAATCTTTCTCTCTTTGTACACAGGCTCAATCATTATGTCCTAGCATACCACAGTAGTAGCAAACATAAGGTAGGTTTTCGTATCTTATTTCAACCCATATTGTTTCCAAGCCTAACTTGATCAATTTTTCCCTAGGTAGTGGCATATTAATGTTCATCGTGACTTTAATCCTCATATATCGCCCCTCTTTGCTTTCATTTTCAGGGATTACAATATCAACGATACCTCCCAAACCGTGCCCTATTTTGCGTCCAACATCCTTTGACATCCAATGTAATGGGATATTCCAAACTTGAACCCACATATTACAGATATTAAACACCGGAGAATCACTCTTCAATCCTGATTCCCAAGGATGGACATTAAGAAGGTATTTGTCATAAAACCATGGGGTAGCAAACCATATTTTATCATTACTTTCCTTATCTTTAAAAATAAATTGGAAAATTTTCCATCCGATTTACTTTATCTGCAGTCCTGTTGGATTCCCCCAAACTAACGACATGGTATTTTGACTCCCTGAAAATTCACCTTTTTATCATAAATCAACTTACCAAAAAGACTTACCTCACAATCCTTCATACTTGACTAAATATCTGGATATTCAATTACCACAACATCATTTTCTTCCTCAGTAAGAATAAATTTATTTAAGCGTTCAGTAATTTCATCAGCCATCTTTCCAATTGAAGGATTCATGTTCCTATTGGAGTTGATTCAGCAGTATATTTAACCTCGTTGCACCAAAATATGGAGTTCTTCTAAGAATCAAATTGATTTAGGGTTTAGTAGAAAATAAGGGATTTGCACAAATTGATGCCCGCAGAGGATGAAATAGGTAATTATTAGGTTTTTTATTAGCAAAGTTTAAGAAGATGGGGTTTGAGAGGTGGAGATTAAGTGGTTAGCATCAAGGATTGAGACCTCACGAGGAGGAAATAGCTCTCATGGTAGAGAGAGAAAACCCTCAGTCAAGTCGAGGGAGTCTTGCAAGTCTTACTCTTTGTTTTGATTTATATAACGTAGTTCAATTTACCATGGACTTTAGGGGAAAATTGTTTTTCAATTTACCATTTTTAATATATCATAATATTTTTATAAATTATGATAAGTATGTTATAACATTTGTATGGTTATAAAATTTATTAGTAAAAATAAAATAAAAAATTCAAGTTAAATTGTTACCAAATCTATAACGATATCATTCTTTTGGAAATAGTGATAATGTTTTTTTATGTGAAAATTGGCACGTCACAAGATGAAGTTAATCAAGTTACCGGATAAAGCAAAGTGAAAAATGGCATAGTCAAGAGAAAATATTATGCTAGCAAAAATGGGAATGTGAAATTTTATTTGAAAAAAAAAATGGAAGAATTGTCTAGCCATCAAACACAAATGTGCCTATTGGACTACGTCCATAATAACCTAGCTATGGGGCCATTTTGTTAAAGGAATAAGGGTATTAATCACGGAATAGAATTTGAAATTATATTTATTTTATATTCAATTACGGATATTAACTAAAATGATGGTAAGAGTGTATGTATAATTAGTTTACTATTATTAAATTATTAACTATGTATATGAAGACACATTTTATATATTTATTAAGCTAGTATAAATATTGAGCGTGAATAAATTTTTCTTCGTTATTTTAAATAATCCAACAAGTCATTTTCCCAATTTAAAATTTATTCTTCAGAAAAAAGGTCATTTTCCCAACAAGTCATTTTCCCAATTTTCTTTGCTTGATCAACTACTGATGATGGGCTTTATCTGCTGTGTATTAATACCTTATATCTTTCTCGTATTTCCTATATCTCTTATATTGCTGTTACTTTGTTTTTTATGGCATTTATGTTATGTTATGAATTTCATGGTATTTTATGTTGTTTTATTATGAGTCTATTGATAGTACTAATATAGTGTCTCTTGTTGCCTCTTTGAGCCGAGGGTCTCCTGGAAACAGCCTCTCTGCCTCTCGGGTAGAGGTAAGGTCTGCGTACATATTATCCTCCCGAGACCCCACTTGTGGGATTACACTGGGTTGTTGTTGTTGTTGTTGTTGTTGAGTGCCACGATAATTTAGAAGGCACGGTTCCAATCCTTACTTACTGTACCTTAATTAATAAATCTGCATCAATAATTAGTGTCCTATTTTTCATTAATTTACTCAATTTTGCCTGCCAAATCACGACACGTGGATGCCAGCTAAACCTATATATTATTATCTCCCTTCTGTCTGGGAGACCAAAGTGACAAATATTTTCCTGTCAAAACCTACTTAAAATTAGGTTATCAAACTCTAGGGTTTCCACTTTCAACTTAAAAGAATAATTAGGAGAGAAGGGGGAGGGGACCATATAATCACTAATTGATGAAATCAAATATTATATACATATACAACAACAACAACCCAGTATAATCTCACTTAGTGGGATCTGGGAAGGTAGTGTGTACGCAGACCTTACCCCTACCCTAGGGTAGAGAGACTGTTTCCAAATAGACCCCCGGCATCCTTCCCTCCAAGAACTTCCCTCTCGATTGGAAGTGGGGTTGCTTACCATTAGAGTAACCCATCTTGTCGAATACCATCTTTAGCATCCTCGAATAACATACGTAAGGAAAAATTTACCTAACTTAGTACCACAGCGAGAATCTGTCTGCCATTACATTTCGTATAGATGCTATTTAATTTGTATATATTTCACAGAATCTTTTCCAATATTACACTATATTATAAAGTTTTAACTTTTGTACGACTCTGATATGTATCACAAGTTTTAACTTTTGCACGGCTTTAATATAATATTTAAGGAATTAACTTATATATACTAACAGTATTAAAATAAATATATAATTATTGCATGTTAACATGTTCTAATAGGTACTTACCTTATTTTTTTAGGTACTTCACAATTATCATAAACCTAGCTTCGTATAATTATCTCTTATATTGACCTGATAACGTAAAGTATTTCTTACACTGTGAGTATATCGATAAAGTTTAGAAAAATTAATTTAAATAGTCGTTCACCTAATCTCTTAAACTAAAAATAGCCGGCGGATATATAATTTATGTACAATTCATATATAAATGTATAATCTATTTATACTGGTTAGAACAAATAAACATTAAATTTGGCCGGCTAATTGTGTAACAATCCTAAAAGTTAAAGCTCTTCATTTAAACATAATGAAATGCTTATATATGCTTATAAAGAAACAAACTATAGATAGACATGTGTTATAGGTTTCTCCTTATAGAAAGAAAAAGATGGTTGATAATATCAACATATTAGGGTCTAAATATGATAGAGAAATTCATAAATCTTACAATTATTCAATTAGTGGTTCCTCAAGTGATCAAGATGCAGTGATTAAGGAGCAAGAAAGATTACTTCCAATAGCTAATGTTGGGAGAATTATGAAGCAAATTCTACCACCAAATGCCAAGATTTCAAAAGAAGCTAAAGAAACAATGCAAGAATGTGTTTCTGAATTCATTAGTTTTGTTACTGGAGAAGCCTCAGATAAGTGTCATAATGAGAAGAGAAAGACTGTAAATGGAGATGATATTTGTTGGGCTTTAGGAAGTTTGGGATTTGATGATTATGTTGAGCCATTAAAGAGGTATTTGCACAAGTATAGAGAGTTAGAAGGTGAAAGAGTTAACCAAAATAAGGTTGGTGGAAACAATATTATTGAAGAAAGGGATAGAGAAGTTGGACTCTACTCCTCTCCCCGGGTTCAACTCGATCACTTGAACAGAGGGATTTGACCTACCGACTGCAGAATCAGGTGTGAAGACGGAAAGAACTATAAAAGGGAAAGCGTTTTTTATTAGGAGTTTCTCCGTTCTTAAGACTCAGATTTAATGTTCTTGGTGTGTTTTGATGAGTAAATTTGCATTTCCATCTTCTTCTTTTTCTTCTATATATCATGTAATTTGCTTACTATTTGGACAAGTTTTCTGATTCATAAATCTTTCTGTCACATATGACCATTTAGTCAGAAAAGAATTCAAGATTTAAACTTGATAGGTTTAATTTTTTAGTATTGAAAACTCATTGTAATTTTCATTTTAAATTATTGGTTCGGAATTTTATGTTTGTTGAAATTTCAGTGCTTTTTTACACACACATATATATGTGTGTATTATTAGTTGTTACATTCTGTATCAAAAATATTGAGCTCAGTTGAATTCATTGAACATAGGCTCCATCCGCCTCTGCAGTTGGTCATGGTTCTTGATTTAGGGTTCTTCTGAATTTTACTTCATTGCAAACAATATACTGTATATAACTAGAGCAGGAGCAAAGAAGTAGAGAACTACTACTCTAATAAGAGGCAAAATTTTATTTAGAAAGTATTCCCATCTATGTATTATCTCAACGGATAAAATAAATATTGCTTATGCATTCTTATAGTGTAAAAAAAATATTATATAATTCATATAATTAATTTATTACTGCAGGTTGCTTCTCTTATTTTTCAGATAATTATCTTCACTTGTTATGAGCAATTACTTGCGGTTAATTTTTTCATTGTCGATGTATAAAAGTTAAAACTAATAAAATAAAGAGTTTAATGTATATTCACCTACCGTGTAAAATAAATATTGTCTTTACACATGTTGTAGCTGGTAATCTAATCTTATTTTTTATAAATGTTACCCCTTAATTTCTTTTGAATGACCCAATAATATAATAGAAATTTTACATATATATATGAGCTAAACCCTAAAATAAAAGGTAGGAGTATAAAAGGCATCTAAATTGGCATCAATAAGTTTGGTTTTGAAACCCTAGATTCAACGACAACAACCCAATATAATCTCACTTAGTGGGGTCTGGGGAGGGTAGTGTGTACGCAGACTTTACCCCTACCTTGGGGTAGGGAGGCTATTTCCAAATAGACCCTCGGCATCCTTTTCTCCAAGAACTTCCCACCTTGCTCTTGGGAAGACTCGAACTCACAACCTCTCGGTTGGAAGTGGAGGTTGACCCTAGATTCAGGACCACAAAATTTAGTTGTTCTAGAAATGCTTAGTTTGTCATGGAGAACCCCATCAAAGTCTCTATCATGCTGGCACTAATATACTCTATTAAATTGAAAAATGAACTGTTTTCACTCCCACCAAGTGAGGATTTGCCTTCTTGGATTGTTTCTAGCAGGGAACAGGTGGATAGACTGACCAAATATGCATACCTTATTACTGAAAAAGGGACAGAAAAATACAATGTATCTGTGATTTCAAGAATTTATCCCAATAAAACACTAGTGATGTTACCATTGTGTACAATGAAGGAATCTTAAAATATTCGGTAAAGGGCCAAATATAACCCTGTACTATGAGAAAATATTTAGATATACCGTTCGTTGTACTTTGGGTACAAATATATCTTTGTCGTGATATTATTAGTTTAGATATATTCTTATTTTGTTAAGTTTGTCCGATTTGGACATCCAATCCTATGTGGCATTGGCATTTGATGAGGTGGATGTCATATGGTATGTCACCTCAGTGCCCCTAATCCATATATAAAAACTAAAATTTGAAATACAATATTTTTATGGTAATGGTAATGGTGGCAATAGTGGTGGACGGGAAGAAAATTTTAGTGGTGGAAAAAAAATAGAAGTGAGGGAAAAAATGGGTTAGGGGCGTTGAGTTAACAAGTCATGTGATTATCCACCTCATCAAATATCAGTGACACGTAGGAATAGATGTCCACTTTGAATAAACTTAACGAAAAAGGAGTATGTTTGAACCAATGGTATAATCACAGTATAACGACAGAAGTATATATGGACTCAAAGTATAACGAGATATATATTTAAATCTTTTCTAATAGTACTGGAATATATTTGGCCCTTTTTCGTAAAATATTTATATTACCATCAAGTGGATAACATTTATATTGTCAATATATATCTCTTTAAGTGATAGGTGTGAATTGTGAAATCACCAAATTTATCCAAGGCCTGGGTTTAATTTCATGAGCAATGAAAAGGGTTCACATCAAGAAATTTGCTAATTGGTTAAATAAAAATCGTGAGTCCCGGCGGATCTAAGATTTGAATTTTATGGATTCAAATTTATTATTTTTTGGTATTAAATTTATTATATTTTTAAAATTATAAGCTCAAATCTACTATTTGATACAATTTTAATAAAAAATTTACGTATAAATTTATACTCCTCATCGAACGTATTGGGTTCAGACTTCAGAGGTTACATCAGCCCGATAGGATGCTACACATAATTTCATATATACATGATGACAGACATTAAGAACATAGCAAAAGCAAGTCGCATTAATTGAATTTCTTGTTGAGTTTGTAATCTGTATTCTGTTAAACATACTAGTCATGTTCAAGTTTAAGGGAAAATAATATTTATATATATATATATATATATATATATATATATATATATATATATATATATATATATATACATTTCTATATGTTATATACGAAATATATATAAATTTTATACATATTTGTGGCTATCGAATGTAAATAGTTTTAGCGGCAGACTAAAAGTGATCTTTGCACCAAGTTTAATTCCTTTGTATGCTTGGCCACGTAATTTATTATCTTAATTCATTTTCATAAAGCACTATCTTTTAGTGGTAATTAGCTATCTATAGATATCATTTGTTATATTACGGGTTGTAGATACGTTTTGTGTTGTTATAAGATGTATTAGATGTATTTAAGCTACTATATTCATGAGTACAGTAGCAAAAATAAGCATGAATCAGGGAAGTCAAGCTAATTAGTTGTTGTATTCGAGTGTATTCGACTGTATTCATGGCATGAAACATGGGATTACAGCTGGACAAATTATTGTATTCGATTGTATTCACGGCGTGAAACAGGGGATTACACTGTTTTTAAACGGAAAGTGAATCAATTAACATAATAGACTCCTAATATAACTCAACAAACTCAATTATAACACACAAAATTTGTATTTCCAGTTATAAAAAAGATTCTCAACCGAAAAATACCCCAAAAATATAGCAATCTTCAGAGAAATTATATAATACATCTGAATTCATAAATTATATTAATTAAAAAAATATATGAATACATTCATGGCATATAGCGAGACAGTAAATACAATGAAATACATAGAATACAGCGGGATACATTGAAATACAATTAAAAAAAATACAGAGAATACACTGAAATACATGGAATACAGCGAGATACATTGAATTACAATGAAAAAAAAAGATAATGAATACAATGAAATACATGAAAGTACAGTGTAATACGTTGAAATTACATTGAAATATATTAATAGAAATCTTCTTCTTCATCGCGAAAGATAAAGTTGTGGCGTGGATGTCACGTGGAATTGCTCTGAATTGATGAAGTTGGTTTGACTCTGTCGAAAAGAACTCTAAAATCCAAAATAGAAGAAGACAAAGCAAAAAAAAAAAAAAGCGAATCCAGAGCCAAAGGTAGCGGACTTTTCATTCAGAATCAAAGCCGGAATCGGCGATGGATACTGCCGGTAAACTCCTGTCGCCGTCGGCCACTAAGCCTTTTGATTTCTCCGACAATTCGGTTCCGAAAAGAATGGTTATGTCGCCTGATCAGCAGCGCTATTGCTTGGAAGCACTCAAAGTCTTGAGCATCGTGTTTTTAGGGGATGGAGGAAGAGAATGACATGTATCAAAGTATAGAGAGAGAAAGAAAATAGTGTAACTGAATAGCGTATAGTGTATTTAGTGACTTAGGGGTAGGAGGTAACCAAAATTAGATATTTTGCTATAAACATTAAAAGGTAACTATATAATATAATTTTTTTAAATGGTATTTATTTAAAATAAATAAGGCGTTAACATTTGCTATAGGAGGTCTATGGTCATGATTTATTATTTTTATATTGAGATTGAAAAGAGGTTGTGATCTTAGAAGAAAAAGAATTACGTGGATTTGGATAACGGGACTTCATGAGTTAGGGCTCGGCCATTTAACGTTGGCCCCCTATTTTCTTCCTCATGAATGGCCCGCTATTGGTTAAGGCCCAAACTATACGGACATTTGTATCTATACTCAGTTTTGGGATAATGTTGAAATTATATATATATATTATATAAAATTTGCAGGTCTATCCACTTTAGAATCAACTTCAAATTTATCGGGTTTGAATTCAAAAAAAAAAATTAGTCTGAAGTGCAATACGCTTAAGGCCAATTAAATTTAAAGTGCACTTAAGATACACTTAAGGGCAAATAGGTTTGAAATGCAACAAATATTTTCATCCAATTAAGGTCAAAAATAGGTCTGAAATGAAAAAATTATATTTTCATGCACTTAAGGTCAAATAGGTATAAACTGCAAATTGCCCAGAAACAGAAACTTATTCTTCGAATTTCAACAATTCAATATACAATTTAACACCTAAATCTACTCAAATTAAGCTCAAATTTGAAACATAACCTCCAAATATCATCAAGAATAAACCTCAATCATCAATTTGTCAATACAAAAATAAATCTAACAAATCCATTTTGCAATGAAGAAGAAAAAGAAGAAGAAACCTTAAGCGGTTAAAAAAAATAATGCGCCATAGCAGCTCACTATCTCATCTGAATCACATGAGACCAGAGGCAGAGCTAGCCTTATAGGTGTGGGTTCGACGAACCCAGTCACTTTTGCTTAAATACTGTATTTATATTAAGAAATTCATTAAATATGTATAAATATTTAATTGCGAACTCAATAACTAAGACGATTTATGGGTTTCGACACAAATTAAAAACCCATAAACTTTAAATTCTGACTCCGCCTCTACCTGAGACAGATGGAGTAATATATTGTACAGTAAACTTCACTTAGCCACCCTACCTTTTGTAGTTTAGAAAAAAAGTACCTTCGAAACTGTTAAAGGTTAAATATTCTTTAACGAAAATGTCTTTATTTTTAGAACTCAAAATTCAAATTCGAGATCACATATTAGAAACATTTTCGAAATTTAAATGTGATGGGTCTAATCTTTAAGATTTTAATCACTAAAATTATGAATTCAAAAATTTTAAAAATAATTTAGTAAATTTGTATTTAAAGTGATGGATTCAATTATTTATTCGGTTGAACTTTGATTCATCCGCCTTTACATACACTTAGGGGTCGTTTGATATGAGGTATAAGAAGGTATAAGGGAGGTATAAAATTTAATACCATCTTAATACTCTGATTGGTTAGCAAATCAGGTATAAATTATTCCGGTGTTAATTTTAACACTGGGATAACTTATACCTTATAGAAGGTGGGGTAATTAGCACTGGTATAACTTATATCTTCTTCTTAGAAATTATGCAATTGTCATTCTTAATACAACATACCAAATAATGAATAAACAACAATCCCAACATAACTAATTCCAGCATAACTTATCCCAATATAACTTATACGGCATAACTTATACCGGTATAAATCATATTCCAACCAAACGACCCCTTAACGGTAAAAGAATCTCAATTATTTGGTAAATATTTTATTCGTTTGCCGCAGCCCGCATGTCCCAACCACCATCCTTACTTTTATTGATGATGATAACATTGTGCTTCATTTTGTTACCATTATTTTTTTTCGTATCAGAAGCGGATACAGTATTTAAATTTAATAAAAATTACATATATAAAATGGGAAATTAACTGACTTTCACTACCTTGCGGAGCTAGTGCAATTTACAGAATAATTTATCCGATTATTATAGGTGCTTCTGTATTTTCTAGAGGCTTTTGAAAAAAGAAAAAAAAAATCACTCAAATTTTTCTAGTAATTTGCTTAGTCTTTGCATAAGTCGCAATTGAGAACTTAGAGATTCCTTTGGACATTGTAATATGGAAAATTATGCAACACAACAAACTATTCATTGTATTTAGAATTTGTAGTTATACTTTTAGAAAATTATTATTTGTAACTATCTTCAAATTTTATAGTAAATCCACCTTTAATACTGACACAATAGATTAATTACTTTGAACTGAAGAATGAGAGTGACAAACTTATGTAACTCAGTTGGTTAACGCACCCGCTTAGTAAGCGGAGGTCTTGAGTTCAACTTTCAATGAGATTATTCTATTTTTTATATTTTGTATTGGTTGTATTTATTGCACGAACGAGTATAGTTGATACATATTGTATGTTTTATTTATTGTGCGAACAAATACATTCTGAATACACAAGTGATACAAGCTGGTAATAATTAAAGAGTAGTTACGAATAGTAATTAACAAACTATAATTATATATAATAATTAGATAAACTATAATTATATATGATAATTAGGTTCTAAATGGTAATGATTTAATTTTTATTCATGAATTCGTTTATAGCTTTGTATGTTTGGACGTAGTGGATGACTTTGTGCGTAGTGTTCTCGAAATTGCTGGCGCACTCACCACCGACTCCTAATAATTAATATGAACGCAAATTTATTGACTTTTTTACGCCTGCCTAAGCAAGGCACCCGGTCTTTTTGTTCGATATTTATATTGGGGTCCGATTAAATTAGAATTGTACCGAAAAGTTTCACATTAGGGGTAAAACGCTTCTTAACAAAAGGCGACTTCATATCGAGAAACTTAAATTCGAGATTTCTGATTAAGGATGAAGGAGTACTTATCACTCCACCATTAACCGTCGTTGGTTGTTTAACCAAAGTTTATTTAATGCTGAAAGACTTAGAAAGTCTATGCAAATTGAACGCAAATTCTTTTTTTCTTTTTCTTCTTTAACTATCTTCTATTTCAAAGTTTCAAACTGGCCTAAGGAATTAAATATAGTGAAATGGATGACATGTCTCTTACTCTTAATTAAAAAAATTCGACTGAGCACTAAAAATAAAAAAAATTGGTAAAAAGCTTTTACCCCTATAATGGGCCATAACAACATAAATTCGGATTAATTATACTAATAAATTTCGAATACTAAATAATTATGCTAAAAATAACTTAATTAATTTAAATTAATCGACCAGTAAATTCTAAGTACTAAAGTTATACAGAAATTCTTTATTTTCAAAATACAAATTTGAAATCTCTATCCAAATTAATTAGGCCAATAAATTCCGAATATCAAATAACTATATCAAAAATATTGGTCAATTTAATTTAATATCTATCGAATTTTTTATTTTAATAAATATTATAGAGTCGTCTATGTTAGAAATGCTTTACCTTTTAATGTATAATTTTTTTTAATGTGAAATCGAAGTTAATCGGCTCAATACGATACCGAACAACAACAACAACAACAACAACAACAACAACCTAGTATAATCTCACTTAGTGGGGTCTGGGGAGGGTAGTGTGTACGCAAACCTTACCCCTACCCTGGGGTAGAGAGGCTGTTTCCAAACAACAACAACAACAACCCAGTATAATCCCACTTAGTGGAGTCTGGGGAAGGTAGTGTGTACGCAGACCTTACCCCTACCCTGGGGTAGAGAGGCTGTTTCCAAACAACAACAAGAACAACCCAGTATAATCGCACTTAGTGGAGTCTGGGGAAGGTAGTGTGTACGCAGAACTTACCCCTACCCTGGGGTAGAGAGGCTGTTTCCAAATAGACCTCCGGCATCCTTCCATCCAAGAACTTCTCACATTGCTCTTGGGAAGACTCGAACTCACAACTTCTTGGTCCTCTTGGTTGGAAGCGGAAGTTGCTTACCATCCGAGCATACCGAACACCAAATAAAAAATAAAATAATAATAATAATAATAATAATAATATCTCACCACAATTGTCGTGAAAATACAACTTTTTCAACAACCATTACTTTCCAATGGGTCATTCTAGAAGGAGGAAATTAACTCTATATATATAACACACACACATGCCTTCTACTCATCATTCCACGTTTAATTTCTAACACAAATTATTCATTAAAGTTCTCTCTCTCTCTCCTCTCTCTTTCTCTCTCTAGCAATAACAATGGCAATCAAAGTTCATGGCCCTGTTATGTCACCTGCTGTAATGAGAGTCATAGCTACACTCAAAGAAAAAGAGCTTGATTTTGAGCTTCTTCCTGTTAATATGCAAACTGGTGATCACAAGAAAGAACCTTTCATTTCTCTCAATGTAAGTCTAAATCTTAATTAATTATTAGCCTTGTTTTTTCATGTCCTTTTTATTTTAATTTATAAATAATTACAGTTAAATTTCTCTATAATAATTATCTTGTCTCTATAATAACATTTTCTCAAAGCAAATATCTTTTTTGGGACCTATTTTCATGTCATGTTATAATATATGTTCTAGAGACGGAGTCAGAATTTGAAACTTACTGGGTTCGGGATTAAATTTTTGTAAATTACTGGGTTCTAATATAATAATTTGTGTTTATTCAATGAATTTCTTAAAATAAATATAAGATTTGGACCTAAATTACCGGGTTCAACTGAACTTGTAGTTGATGGACCGGCTCCGCCCCTAGTTCTAGTGGCCTAAAAATGCTGAAACGAGGCTGTTACAGATAGATTTGACTATAGTAGATTTAGAGTAGATCTAAGGATGGAGATCTCAAGATCCTAAAAAATAAAATGACTTAATTTTATTTTTTTTTATTCATGCAGCCATTTGGTCAAGTTCCAGCTTTTGAAGATGGAGATCTCAAGCTTTTTGGTAAGTAATAATTGCACATTTGATCCCTCAGTTTCTTATGTTTTTAAGTTTGGTCCTTTTGATATTTCATTAAGTAACCTTGAATTTAATTTAATTATATGTTATTAGCCCTCTACGTAGAAAATATGCTATTTTTATATCATTTCAGAACTATATAGCCCTAAAATATAGAGCAATAGTATAACTTTAACATTGACATACGAGTAATTTAGATAGTTTAGCAGATAATAATTCCTTAAATTTGTGGAGACTCACAAGTAAAAGGATCGAAAGTGTGCTTATTAATTAATTGAAGGTTGAATGTGTTAAACCGATATCATAATGATCAAAATCAAAATTTTATTAATATTTCAGGGACTAAAAGCACAAATTTTTATTTTGGTGATATACTAACTTTCCTTTGTCACAATAGCACCACATTATCTTCTTTCTTGAATTAATATATTATATATATTCGAAGGTGTGCCTTGGCGTAACTGGTAAAGTTGCCTCCATGCGACCAGGAGGTCATGTGTTTAAGCCGTGGAAACAACCTCTTGCAGAAATGTAGGGTAAGGTTGCGTACAATAGACCGTTGTGGTCCGGCCCTTTTCCGGACCCCCTGCATAGCAGGGGTTTATGTGTCGGGCTGCCGCTTCCCAAAACCCGTACCACATGATCATACGCCTTTGAACTCGACTAATCCAAATTCACGTCGCATAGAGCCCAGTAAAAGAAATTGATCCACCATTTTCTTTCTTGATTTGTCATATATTGATGTATGAAGTATTGTCATTTGCAGAGTCAAGGGCCATCACTCAATACATAGCACACACATATGCAGACAAAGGAAACCAACTATTAGCCAATGATCCCAAAAAAATGGCAATAATGTCAGTATGGATGGAAGTAGAATCAACAAAATTTGACCCTATTGCTTCAAAGTTAAGCTTTGAATTAGCTGTTAAGCCAATGTTAGGAATGGTAACAGATGATGCAGCAGTGGCAGAAAATGAAGAAAAATTGGGCAAAATTCTTGATGTGTATGAATCAAGACTTAAAGAGTCAAAATATTTGGGTGGTGAGAGTTTTACATTAGCAGATTTACACCATGCACCTGTTGTGCATTATTTAATGGGGACTAAAGTTAAGAATTTGTTTGATGCTAGACCTCATGTTAAGGCTTGGTGTGCTGATATTTTGGCTAGGCCTGCTTGGTCTAAGGCACTTGAGTTGCACAAACAGTAAAATTGATCCCGACTCGTTTGGGACCGAGGCGTAACAGTTGTTGTGGCCTATGAATCAGCAGGTTAATAAAATTGGGGCCGTAGGAAACTGGTCCCAACTTGTTGTTTGGGACTGAGGCGTAATATTGTTGTTGTTGTTGGAAAACTATTTTTATTGTGTTTGGTTTGAGTGTTATTGTACCGTAAACGTTTCTTTTTTTTTTTGAAGAAGAAATCTCCCAATATCATCTGTTTTTTTTTTTTGTTTGTTACGATTATGACTGTTGAATTACATGAAATGACTTTGTGTTTTTTTTTACTAGTTTTTTGTACTAAAAATTAATTTTTCTTTTAACTTGTTTATTTTATTAAATCAGGAAAAAATATGTATATATATATTTGGTTTGTTATATACAAAAATTATACAAATTTTATATATTTTTTCGATTAATCGAATATAAATAATTTTGGGCGTGAGTTAAAATTGATAATCTCCTTTACTATTTTTTGGGAGAAATTCAAAAATAGTTAAGATTTACAAGTGGTCATTCAAAAATAGCTACAATTTCAAAAGTAATTAAAATTTAGTCACTTTTCATGTAAAGATAAATCTGAACGAAAATATTGTTCAAAATTCAGAAAATACTCCGGTATTGTATATTGGAGTTCTAGCATAAGTATACTCGAACTATGGGCGGAGCAACATGAGTTATGGGTTCAAAAACTGTTTTTGAATGACCAGTACGAAATCTGAGTAGTACGTGTTATTTTTACCTATTTTCTTTCAATTTTAAGTTTAGTTCCATTGAGTTGTTGGCTGACTAAAAGATGCGATTAGAGACATTGCAATTATCAATCATGCTCATGAGACTTGGTCAAACTTCAATGGCCACATACTCCTATAGATTTTGAAAAACCAAATTTCTAAATAATCTTTTTCAATTTCAACCACTCGTTTTTTTGTCAACGTCAACAAATATTGCCCAAATCTCAAAAAGTGAAAAGCTTTATAAAATTAAATAGTACTCTTAGTAGATAGTACATGGTGACTGAACCTTTAGAAATTAAATGTTAGTACATGGTGACTGAACCTTTAGAAATTAAATGTCTCATTCATTGAATTTAAATTTATTCCCTCCTGTCTATTTTAATTAATATTTTTGTTATTTTTATACATATTAAAAAATTTATTAATCAAATTTATTATTAATTAATAATAAAATTGATCAAATTATTCTTTTTTTATCATTTTAATTTATAACGACGAGAACAATAATAACCCAATAAAATCCCACTAGTAGGTCTAGGGAGGGTAGTGTGTACGCTAAGGGTGTCTAACGGGCCAGGTTTAACCATAACCGGACCGGCCCAAACCGGTTAAAACTGGAACCGACCCGAACTGGTACAAAGGGGCAAGGTGGGGCTGGGTTAAAGGGGTAGGGGTTGGTCCGTCTACTTAAATTCTATCGGTTAACCGGACCGGTCAAATCCGATCAACGATTTTTACTGTTCAACCGGTTAACCGGCCCGGCCCGGACCGGCCCAGATCGGTATAACGGCTAGTTAATTTTTTTTATTTTTTTAATAGTGGGCCTTATTTCTGACCGTTGGCAATGGTCTTCTGCCCTTATGGCCGTTGCCCAATAGCAGATTTTCACAAATAGCCCATTTTTGATTTTTTTTTAAAAAAAATTAACACCCCTTTGAAAAACTATAAATACCCCCCCCCCCTTCTTCATTTCTTCATTCATCTCTCATTTATCAATCTCAATTCTCTCTCTCATTCTTCAATCTTTACCTAAAGTGCAATTAACTATTTGGCTCTTATTTTTTTGGAATTTAATTTATCGTAGTATTTATATTTGAAGTTTGAACAATTGAACTTCAAAATTGGAACAATTGACGTTTCTTCGTGGTAACATTGGAGTTGCGAAATCATCAAGTGCTCAATTTATTGCCGAATTCGGTGCACGTCCTCCTACTCTTTCTCTTATTTACTATTTTATTTGCATATTTAGTTGTTGCTAGTAGTTAAATTTTATTGCTGCAAAAAGAGTTTGTAATAAGGTTACTAATCGGGGAAATAAAAAAAGAGGTAGAACTTCAGCATCTAGTAGTAATTTAAATGACTACAAATATTTCTGAAATATTACCTAATAATAATATAGATTATGAACAATTCCTGTAAGTACGTGATTTTTGCTTTACGAGCAATCGCTCCAAAAGAAAATAAAAATAGTGACAAATGGTTTCGCTGTACAATTGTTCAAGTTTTCGTGACATGTGTTATTAGTCGCTTGTAGGTCTGTCCATTTCGCATTTAGTCATTATCAAACAAAATACAAAAATATGTGTCGTTAAAAGAAAATTCAAAAAAAATATAAATATATGTGCGTCGTTCGTTCTAGGTTGTGATTTAACTTATTTTTGTGATAATTATGTGGAAATGTTACAGTGTTGTTGATTTTAATTTCACTATTTTATTATTACCTCATTTTTTGTTTAAAAGAAAAAAAAAAGCAAAAGAGTGAAAGAAAATCGGTTTGGGCCAAAAAGAAATGAAACAAAGCAGGCCCAAACCAGCACTCAGACCCAGTCCAAGTCAGCCAGCCCAAGACCCATTCACCAGTTATCAAAACGACGTAGTTCAATACCCATACTACGTCGTTTCAAGGGCGGCTCATCTCAGCCGTTCCAATCAATCCAATCCAACGGTCCAGGATCACTATCAGTAACCCATTTCAAAACCCGACCCAGGAACCAATCCGACCCAAATCCTCACTTAAACCAAACGACCCCGTTTAACTATCAAACGACCCCGTCTCATTTCTCAGCATCAGATCTAAGTCGTTGAGATCATCTGAGCCTCCCAGTATATAAGCCTCCTATCATACCCCGCACCCCCTATACCAACCCCACCCTTCATCGTCCCCAAACTCAAACCTGAAACCCCCCGAACCCTAGCAGCCGCCCTAGTCTCCTTCGCTATTAAAGCCGGCGGCACGAACGCCGGTGGCCACCCCCTGAACACCCTAAGACCCCCCTCACTCTCCTGAACATAGATCTGTTACCCCCTAGCCTCGAATCACCTCCCTTCGTCTCGAATCTTCATTTGAAGATTTGAGTCAAACCCGGACCTATGCCAAACCACCCCATCTTCATACCAGACACTCCCCTGACCTTCTTCGTGACCAAACCAAGCTTGGTTTGGTCTGAATCTACCCACAACTCCCAAAAAATCAGATCTGAAGATCCAAAACCTAGAACACTAATAGCCTTGGAATCCGGCCGGTCTTAATAAGGGTTTGAGGTTTAATGGATCTTAACCAAGGTGTTCTCATGTGAGAACACCCTGGTTAAAATTTGTTCGGCCTCAAGTGGTCAAAGTTGAGTCTGATTTGAGTCCGTTTTGATTTTAAACATTGTTCGGTAAGTTTTCTTTTCCTTTTTCGTTTATATTAATTGCTGATTAAGTCATTAGCATTGTTTTGTGGTAATTGTTTGTTATTTTCTGATAGATTCTTAATTTCTTTCCTCTCTGTAAAGACCTTTTATTTGGTCGATTGTTTTCTGTGTATGATTTAAATGTATCCTATGATAAGCATGTCCGATTAGTATAGTCGTCGCATGAATAACTTATATAGGCCCCAGTAATTGAACAAAAGTTGTCTGATGCCCTTTAGGTCCCTGAACGTATTGTTTATATGAGCGACTGATTATTACCTGTTATAATTAGTATAGTCGACTCGATAAATGTCGTCGATTAGTTTTCTATAACTAATGAATCGAATGAGCTAATAATGTCGCATGACTAATTGAACTCTGCCACTGACTGAATGCCCCAACATTGTTTGAAATGGTTTGTTTGCATTGTAAAAATGACTGAAAAGGTTCAGTCCAGGCAGTCTTGAATTTGAACTTTCGTCAGTTCAAAAATGCCCTGATGCTGCAATAGGCAGGGGCAGTAATAATCAAGGTTGACAGGGGTAGTCTGGGGTTTGAAAAGAACAAAAATGATTAGTTTAAATGAAGCTAACAAGTAGGGTACTAATTTGGGATTAAACTAATACCAATGGGGAACAAGACACGAGAGTATGGGGCTTAAAATGAATAATAAAATGATGCCCATAACTCTTGATTAAACAAAAACCAAGCGTGGGGAACAAAGGGGCTGGCACGAAAGATGTTTAGGCATGGGCTTAAGGGGTATGGGCAGACTGCAAGTTGCAGATGAGGGCAGCTTAGCTGCACTTGGTCACTTTGGCTTATAAATAGGCCATTCGAAAACTAAAATAGGGCTGGACCTTTAGTCTTCAGAAAAAGAGAAAACAAAGTAGAATTTTTAGTCTTAAGGCTGGAGTTTTAATCTGAAGAGAGGTCTAGTGAGTCCAAAGAAAAACTGAAAAACATAAGGTAGTTTCCAGTAAACATTGCAACCAAACACTCTCTGAAAGTTGTATAAGAGTGCATTTTGGTCAAGCTGTCTTGGCCAAGTTCTGTTGCTTGCATTGACTGAGCTGTTTATGGTTGTTGAATTGTTGGTGTTGCTGCATTGAACACTCTGTTAGTGTTGTGGTTTCTCTACTCTTCCCTGGGATTACTCGACTATCTGTTAGTTCTTTTGTTCTGGGAATTATTTTGGTTGTTCGTGGACTGTGGAAAACAATTTTGGTTGTTGGTTTGTTGCTGTGCTGTTGCTGTGTTTACTGCACACTTCCCAGCTGATCATTCCTTTCTTCTTTGTCCTCTATACCAGGTACACAATTACACTACCAATGTAACTCGAAAGTTTGAGCAATGAGTATAAAAGAGAAGATCTGCAGATGTTGTTTATATACATGTACTGTTGTGTTGAATGTCATGTAATGTCTAATAGCTCATATTTTGGGATACTGAAGTTAGCTTACAAGCCTAGTTGATGTCAATGTAGGGTATCGAATGATAATTGTATATGTAAGCTGTTAGATAAAAGGGGTCTCAATGAACTAGGTTGCATCTCAGATTTAGTTTACTTTGTCGTATATGCTGTAACGTATGCCAAACATGAAAACTGTACACAAGGGGTTAAGTTCTTCCTTTTCTGATTAATGGTCTCATACAACTAATAAATCACCTGTTAAGACAAAGAACATAAAATTTGTAATATAAACCCCGTTAAGGTCGAGTTCAGGTCACAACAGGCCAAGCAGGCCTGCTTCGAGCAAGCAGTGGCCCAGGTTTGGCCCATCACGCATGGGTTGGATTTGGGCCCATGATTATTTATTCGACTGACTGTGCACGCAGCCTCGTCCCTGATTTTAAGCATTTCCGAATTCTGTTATAAATAACTTGCAAGCATTAATTAATTAGGACTATCTACTGCTTTCGATTGATAGAGACAAACACGACAAGAAACATAGTTGCTATAGGATATCCTTTTTTTTAAAATAAGAACGAGATGAGCCTCGATGAAAAATAAACAAAACGCGTAGATGTGGGGCCCTTGTTAAATGTATATTATTGAAGCATTTAGTTTCCGGGACGGGTTGTTTAGCAATCTCACAACCCTCCTAAAATAACAACACGTTAGTCTCTTTAGGATACGCTTTAATAAACCTTACCTTCTTAAACTCGGGTGCACATTTATGTGACCCAAATCCAAATCTCGACGGATTCGAAATGTATTTCTAATCACGGGTACATTGATTGTGACGTGGTTCGAGATGCATATCCATGACGTCGCGAAGTCCTTTTAAAAGTAGAACGAGACGAGCCTCGTCAAACAAAAATGTACACAGCTGCGGGGCCCTCTAACTATATATATATTAAAACACTTAGAATTCGGGACAGGCCGTTTAGCGAATTTTTCGGCCTTACCCAAAACAACAATACGCTAGTTGCTTTAGGCACGTCTTAATAATTTATTCTCCTTAATTCGGGTGCACATTTATGTGACCCAAATCCAAATCTCAACCGAGTCGAAATATGTCAACAACCACGGGTGCATTGATGTAACGTGGTTCGAGATATGTTTTCACGACGTTGCAAGTCCTATAAAAATAACGGTGAATGATAAAAGCGGTTAAAAGATAAAATTGGCACATAAGTTCTCACTTGTATAAAATTAGATAATCAAGCCGAATATAACAGTTGAGCGACCGTGCTAGAACCACGGAACTCGGGAATGCCTAACACCTTCTCCCGGGTTAACAGAATTCCTTATCCGGATTTCTGGTACGCAGACCATAATATAGAGTCATTCTTTTCCGCGAGTCGGGATTAAAATTGGTGACTTGGGACACCCTAAATCTCCCAAGTGGCGACTCTGAAATAATTAAACCAATCCCGTTTCGATTGTCCTTTAATTGGAGAAAACTCCCTTGCGCCCACTCGGGTGCGGAAAAAGGAGGTGTGACAGCTCTGGCAACTCTGCTGGGGACCGCATAACCCAGAACCACTGGTTCAGGGTTAAGAATTCGAGCTTAGAATAATTGTTGTTATTTGGCTTTATTTATTATCTGATTTTTACATGATATATGCTTAATGTGCTAAATGATGCTTTTACCGCTTTAATATTATCTGAATTGTGTATATAAAACTGCTACGAAACCCTTCTTTCTGAGTCTTCTGAATTTATGGTGTACACGTGCGCGTGACCCACCTTTCTGTTAAAGTCATACCAAATAAGACGGAGTTGGGACAAGTAACTAGGCCGGGCAGACTTTCGTGCTCCCGGTACGTTGCCCCCGCTTCGGCTCAAACTGTCCGTTTGGGTAAGCCAGGTTTAGAACAATCAACCTCAGGGTTACACTTAGAATAACTCAGCCATGTACCGGATCCCTAGTAGGAACGTTTATTTGCATCACGTGCATTTGACTTAGGGGACTCAACACAGGGGTTGGGTCTGTCTAAGACAGGTGAACCCGAAATAAAAAGACCATCCTGATGCATCCTACTTGCTATACGTGCATTCATTTGCCTCGAACATGCTTGCTGACCGGCTTAAATGAAATCATGGTAAGAGCTGAGGAGTAAAATGGGTCATAATAAAAAATATATATATATATATATATGTAATAAAAATAAAATATAGTTTTCAAATCTTGAAATAAAGGTATTTAATCTTGAAAGGTATTTAGTCTTGAAAATAGTTGGAAAAATTCCAAAAAAAAAAATAGTTTTAAATCTTGAAATAGTTTTAACTGAAAACGATTGGAGTATGTTTTCAAAATGAGTCTTGACTTTATTAAATTAAATTTCAGATACAAAATGAGCACCACACAAAACCCCTCCTCCCCAAATACAGAAGAGTTTCTATTCCAGCTTCAAATGTGGTGGGGTGAATTAGGCGAAGATGGTCAAAAGTGGATCATCAAGCATTTGGGAAATCTCCCGGACATTATGAAAGTTAAACCCCGTGAGGATCTGATTGCGGCATTAGTGACTTTTTGGGACCCTGTTCACAATGTTTTTCGTTTCTCTGACTTCGAGCTCACTCCTACATTAGAAGAGGTAGCTGGATATGTTGGTTTTGACGGAAGTTTAAGGAATCAAAGCTTGATATTCACGAAGGCTCCCTCGGTACATCGATTCTTCGGTCTTTTGAACATCAGCAGTCAAATCAGGAAAAGCAACGTCGTCAACGGATGTTGTTCTTTCAACTTTTTGTATTCAAGGTTCGGAAAGTCAGATGGGTTCGAAATTCATGAGAAAGGCCTTACTAACAAACAAGACAAAGACGCATGGCAGGTTCACCGTCGTTTCGCCTTCATGGTGGCTTTTCTAGGAATCATGGTCTTCCCGAACAAAGAACGAACAATCGATATTCGCACCGCAAAAGTTGTGCAAATCCTCACCTCCAAGGAAAACCACACCCTTGTCCCCATCATTCTCTCGGACATTTATCGGGCTTTGACTTTATGTAAAGCGGGAGCGAAAGTCTTCGAGGGATGCAAAATTTTGTTGCAAATGTGGCTGATTGAACATCTCCAACAACAACCCAAGATCATACAGTACAGGCCAAACAACGATAATTACATCGAGGGTTATGATGAAAGAGTGAAAAATTATCAGGTTCCAGAAGGGACAGAAGCATGGGTATCTCGGCTAAGGGCTCTAACGGCAAATCAAATTGAATGGACTCTGGGATGGCTATCAATGAGGGAAGTAATACATATGTCAAACTCTAATAGTTATCTGCTACTATTGGGATTGAGAAGCATCCAGTCATACGCGCCAGTGAGAGTCCTAAGACAACTAGGAAGATATCAAGTAGTTCCTGATGATGAAGATTTGAGTGCGCAAGAAATCGAACTACACCCAGAGGCCACTATTCCTGAGGCGTTACTTCAGCAGATGTGGAATGGATGTCGATACTTAAAAAGCGATACTCAAGTCCCAGACACTACAAAGGGTGAGATAAATCCTGGATATGCAAGGTGGTTCGAGAAACGGTCTCGCGTGGATGAGGAACCAGAACCTGAGCTGAGAAAGCCAACTAAAAGACCCCATATTCAAAACTTTAATGATAAAATCCAAGAGCGGTTGATCTGGGGAGAAAAAGAGAAGGGGTACAAAGCAACTATCCACGCCCTAAAGGAAAATCTAAGGAACCTCAGTCTGGAGAAGGATTTGAAAGCACAAGAAGCTGAAGGCGAGAAGAAGAGTCTAGCCTGTGAGAATGAAAGTCTTCATGCTCGATTTCTGAAAATGAAAAAGGCTTCTGAAACGCCAATGAGGAATTGGAAGGATCAAAGAACCATCGCCAATCTTTTTGAAAGAATGCAGGATTATGATTCCATTCTTGCTGCAAAAGAAAGGGCGTTGAGCAAAGCAAAAGAAAGGATCCAACAATTAAACGAAGAAGCCAGATCTGATAAGGAACGCCAAAATAGGCAATCCGAGAAAGACAGGGCACAATTCGAGAAGGAAAAAGACCATTGGATACGATCAGAAGACCAACTTCGTGCACAACTAGAAGAGGCAAGAAGGTGCAGAGAGCATCAACAAGAGGACATTGATAGAGAAAGAGCGCTGATGAGATTAGAGCAGGCCAGACTCCGAGCTCTATTAGAGTCAGCCCTAGATCGTGAAGGCCGTATCCGAGATATAGCCACCACTCGCCAGCAGCAATTGCAGGATCAAGGCCAACATCTCCAAAATTTCAGGGCACAGATCCACGACCTGGCGATCTACACCTCTCAAAGTTATGTAAACTACCAAGGAATGGATTATGAAAGGTTTACCGAGCATGCACCCACCTTTGCCCATCATCTAGCAGTGGAGTTGGAAAGGATGTATCGAACATTGGGAGGACATCCGGGTCAAGCCCCGCCTTGAGCAAATGATCTAATAATTTACAACACAAGTGGAAAGTGGGGCACGTTATGAGATGTTAAGAATTGTATCTTTTATTTCAATTTGAATGTGTGTATTTCAAGACATTGTTTACAAAGTTTTCAAATATAATGTTGATCATTTTCTTTTGTGTGTATTTCAAGACATTGTTTTTACAAAGTTTTCAAATGTAATGTTTGTTCATTTTCTTTTTATAAATGTTAGCCTCAAGGTAGAACTACGCCTGGTCTGATTCACGCGGGGACGTGATACGTAGGCAATCCCCATAAGATTCGACCGCTTTTAATAAAGAAAGAAAATAAAATAAAACATAGGGTTTCCCAAAGTACTTTAAAAAGGGACGGATGAGCAAACCGGGATGACGCATGTTGTTTAAGGCAAAGCATGTAGAAACGATTAACTGCCTAGATGCATTGCATCCTCTATGTGTTATGATCAAATCTATTGAAATCTAACGCTAACAAGTTTGTTATTGTCTGATTCAGACAAGTTAGTTGTTAAAGAACCCTGGCAACACACTCATACCAAACCAGATCCAAAGGACCGGTAGCAACAAGCATGACTACTTCGGAGAATAGCAATGAGGAAGAAAGGCCGATGAGCCAGTTGTTAAAGGAAGCGATGGAAAAGATTGAAAGGATGGGACTAGAAATGAATGCAATGCAACTAGCCCTAGCCAAAACACAAAAGAGTCCTGAAACACTGGGACACATGCCGAAGTACCCTCACTCTGGCCCTTCCACAAGCCGCCCAAATCCCCTCTATCATCAAGAAAGAAGCCCTCATGATTCCCAAGCTCCACCACCCCATCAACCTCTCCCAACACCCAATATTCCCATTTTTGTGGGACCTGCATCAGCCCCTTTGCAGCGAACGACCAGTGAGCCATTGTTTCAGGCTCACGATACCCAATACTATCCCCTGAGCCTACATTCCATGCACCCGAACCACAGTCTTACAATCCCCATTTGGAAGTACTCGCAGAGGTTGAGAAGCCGGTTAAGGCCCTTGAACAGGATGAAGTGTTGAGAAAGTTCAAAAGCCTGGAGCAATCCTTCATGAACTTGCACGGGCTGGGCAATCAAGTCAGCGTGGCATACAAAGATCTGTGCCCTTTCCCGGATGTCCAACTCCCGGCTGGGTTCAAGATGCCCAAGTTTGATTTATATGAAGGGCACGGTGATCCCATGGCACATTTGCGGGGATTCTGTAGTAAAATGAGAGGGGGCAGGAGGCAAGGATGAGCTCTTGATAGCTTATTTCGGCCAAAGTCTGAGCGGATCTGCACTGGAATGGTATACCAGGTAGGATTTCAGCAGGTGGTACACGTGGGATGACCTGGCGCAGGCTTTTGCAGGTCATTTCCAGTACAATCTGGAGATAGTCCCTGACCGTCTCACGTTATTGAGAACTAGGAAGAAACCCGGGGAAAGTTTTCGCGAGTTCGGGTTCCGCTGGAGAGAACAAGCAGCTAGAGTCGATCCTCCCATGAGAGAGGGAGAGATGGTGGACTATTTTTTGCAGACATTGGATCCAACCTACTTTGGTCACTTGGTGACAACGGTTGGAAAATCTTTCAACGAGGTGGTCAAGATAGGGGTCATGATAGAAGAAGGTTTGAGGTCGGACAAGATCTTGAACTATTCGGCACTTAAGGCCACAACCCAGGCTATTCAAAGCGGCACGGGGGGTGCGCTGAGAAGAAAGAAAGAAGACGTTGCCACGATCGAGGCAGGCAGTTGGTCCAGGGCTGGCAGGCCACACTACAACCAACCCAGGCCTCACAGGTCAAACTACCCATACAGCCCACCACAAAATTTCTATCCACGTCAAGAACCACATTGTTCCGTACACCAAGCCCAGGTATACACTCAGCCTCCGGTTCGCCCACAATGGCGCGCACCGGCTCCCCAGAACATATATGCACCACCACAAAACACCTACCCTCCGCCAAGGGCATATAGAAACCCTTCGGGGGCAGGCTTCCGGGGAAATCCAGATGCTAGGAATGACAGGTTGCGGAAGCAGAGAACCTTCACGGAGCTGGGAGAAACCTACACCGCTTTGTTCCACAAGCTGCGGCAATTGGGTTTGGTTAGTCCTGTCCAGACTCGAGAACCAAATCCCCCACCTCAGAATTTGGATCGATCAATCAGTTGTGAATACTGTTCAGGGGTGCTCGGACATGATACCGAGAAGCGCTGGAAATTAAGGCATGCCATACAGGATCTTATCGACACCAATAAGATCGAGGTCCAGACACCAGAAACTCCTAACATCAACCAAAACCCACTGCCAGCGCACCACGAAACTCACATGATTGAGTTGGTATGTGAGGGAGGAGAATTGAGAAAACCCTCACAAACAGTGATGATGATCCAAGCCGCACCGAAAGAAGTCTCAACCAGTGGAGGAACGAGTGTACAGTCGCAGGGAGAAGGCGTCAAGCCAGTAGTGATCTTGGGAAAGAGCCCGTCCGTCATAGCAAGCAAACCCGAGCCAAGCAAGTTGGTAATACCAGGGATCCTGCCCACACCGGCAGTCGTGTTGAAAGGGGTATGTAGAGAACGGGTGACCATAAAGCCTGTGGTCCAGCTGCCGATGATTGACAGCAGGGCAGTCCCTTGGAAATATGAAAAGGCGGTGGTGATGTACAAAGGAAAACAGGTGGAAGAAGTCAGTTGTGAAGCGCAAGGGCTGACTCGATCAGGTCGATGTTTTGCTCCGGTGGAGTTAAGAAAAACCAACACAGTGGCAACCAAAAAGCCAGTGTCCGAAGAAGAGGCTGAAGAATTCCTGAGGAAGATGAAAGTACATGACTATTCTGTGGTCGAACAGCTGAGAAAAACACCGGCCCAGATCTCACTGTTGTCGTTGCTGATCCATTCTGAGGAGCATCGTCGGGCCCTGTTGAAGATATTGAACGAGGCTCATGTACCCAGTGAGATTTCTGTAAACCACCTGGAAACCATTGCCAGCAAGATCTTCGAGGTGAACAGGGTAACATTCTCAGATGATGACCTACCGGTGGAAGGTACAGAGCATAATAAAGCTCTATACCTAGCTGTCAAATGTGAAGACTCGGTGGTAACTCGAGTATTGGTGGATAACGGCTCAAGCGCCAATATTTGTCCATTATCCACCCTGGACCAGTTAAAGATCGACCGTGGAAGAATCCGGGAGAATAGCATTTGTGTCCGGGGGTTTGACGGAAACGGAACAGCCACTGTGGGGGATGTTGTACTTGAACTGACCATTGGGCCGGTCCTGTTTACCATGGAATTCCAAGTGTTAGATGCCACAGTTTCTTACAATCTGCTGTTAGGACGACCCTGGATTCATGCAGCCAAAGCGGTGCCTTCCACCCTACATCAGACGGTGAAGTTCGAGTGGGAAAGACAAGAGGTCGTGTTGCACGGCGAGGATACAACATGCACCATGGGCGGAACCATTGTGCCTTTCATAGAGACCACTGATGACAAAGGTCCTTGGGTCTACCAGATTCTCGATACAGGGTCGGCCAACAAAATTTCTGAAGGAGAAATCATCCCGCACCCTAGGGTAGCTGCCGCAACAGTCATGATGGTATCAGAAATGCTGGGTAATGGATTTGTGCCGGGAAAAGGCCTGGGAGTTGAACTTCAAGGGATAGTCCAACCTGTCTCCCTTCCTAAGAATCTGGAAACTTTCGGGTTGGGGTTCAAACCAACCGCAGCAGACAGGAAGCAAGCGCGAAAAATGAAGAAGAGGGTCTGGTTTCTGCCTAAACCAGTGCCACGCCTCTCAAGGTCTTTTGTTAAAGCAAGTGCCAAGGGGTCAGAGATCCCAAAGATTCGAGGACCTTTGATCAGTATAAATGAAGACCTGAATCAGAGTTTTGAGAGGCTACTCGCGGATGTCAGTATGGTGGAAGCTGGAGAAGGTTCCAGCAGAGCAGAGATACAATTTGTGGGGCCTGAGGCCAAGACCAACAATTGGACGGTTACTCCTCTTCCTGTCCGAGGGAGTCTTGGTAGTAGGCTTTGATTTATGTTTTGTTTTTTGTTTTGTCCGGATTATTCAAGGATGTAATCCAAATTTTACTTTCGTTTTTGTAAAAGTGTGAACCCTTTTATCCCGCAATGTTTAATAAAGTTCTTTTCTTTTGTTCCATTTTAATTTCATTTTGTTCTTTTTCTTTCTGAACAGTTCTCTTTTTACTGGTCCTAATGACATGGCATGCACAGCGGATCTTCGACCTAGTCTAATAAATCAATCTGAATCTGACTCAATGATGCAAGAGGTCGTTTGTGATGATGAATCTGAATGTGACGAAGGGGAAGCCTTCGAAGAGATAAACCGAGAACTGTGCCAATTTGAAGAGAAACCCAAGCCTAACCTAAATGACACTGAGGCTGTGAACCTAGGAGACGCTGATAACGTCCAAGAAACCAAAATTAGTATCCACATTGAGCCGAGTGTCAGAGAAGAATTGATCGAAACCCTCATGGAATTCAAGGATGTTTTTGCATGGTCATATGATGATATGCCTGGATTAAGCACCAATTTAGTGGTTCACAAATTGCCTACTGACCCGGCATACCCTCCGGTCAAGCAAAAACTAAGGAAATTTAAAACAGAAATGAGTGTAAAAATCAAAGAAGAGGTGATTAAGCAGTTGCAGGCAAAGGTCATTCGGGTCACTCGATATCCCGAGTGGTTGGCCACTGTGGTACCAGTCCCCAAAAAGGATGGAAAAATCAGGTTATGCGTTGACTACCGCAACCTCAACAAAGCAAGTCCCAAGGACAATTTTCCGTTACCCAACATTCATATCCTGATCGATAATTGCGCTGGGCGCGAGATCGGATCCTTTGTGGATTGCTATGCGGGTTATCATCAGATCCTAATGGACGAAGAGGATGCTGAGAAGACAGCGTTTATTATGCCATGGGGAACCTACTGCTATCGGGTAATGCCGTTCGGGTTAAAGAACGCCGGGGCAACGTACATGCGAGCAATGACTGCTGTGTTTCATGACATGATACACAAGGAAATCGAAGTGTACGTCGATGATGTGATCATCAAATCTTGGCGTCAGGAGGACCATGTAGCAGACCTAAGGAGATTTTTCCAAAGACTCCGGAGGTATGATATCAAGCTTAACCCGGTCAAATGCGCATTCGGGGTTCCATCAGGAAAGTTGCTAGGATTCATCGTCAGTCGACGGGGGATTGAGTTAGACCCATCCAAAATTGAATCCATCCGAGATTTGCCACCGCCAAGGAACAAAACAGAGGTAATGAGTTTGCTGGGTAGACTCAATTACATCAGCAGGTTCATCGCTCAACTCACAGCAACTTGTGAGCCCATATTTCGGCTGTTGAAAAAGGATGCTGTGGTAGGTTGGACGGCAGAATGTCAGGAGGCTTTCGACCAAATCAAAGGGTATCTGTCTAATCCACCCGTATTGGTCCCGCCTAAGCCCGGGAAGCCCCTAATTCTTTACCTGACGGTCTTGGAAAATTCATTTGGTTGTGTGTTGGGGCAACATGACGACACAGGAAGGAAGGAGCAAGCCATCTACTATCTTAGCAAGAAATTCACAGTGCATGAGGTCAAGTACACTCAACTCAAGAAAACATGCTGCGCCCTAACTTGGATAGCTCAGAAGTTGAAACACTACCTGTCTTCATATACTACTTATCTCATATCCCGCTTGGACCCATTGAAGTATATCTTTCAGAAACCTATGCCCACAGGAAGGTTGGCAAAATGGCAAATTCTGCTCACAGAGTTTGATATCGTCTATGTAACGAGGACGGCCATGAAAGCCCAGGCGCTGGCAGACCATTTGGATGAGAATCCCGTTGATGAAAAATACGAGCCCTTAAGAACGTATTTTCCTGACGAATAGGTGATGCATGCGAATGATTTAGAATTACCTGAGGAACCAGGTTGGAAGCTTTTCTTCGATGGAGCTGCAAACGCAAAAGGGGTTGGAATAGGAGCAGTACTCATTTCTGAAACAGGACGGCATTATCCTGTTACGGCTCAACTACGCTTCTATTGCACCAACAATATGGCCGAGTATGAGGCTTGCATTCTAGGTCTGCGCTTGGCTGCTGACATGGATGTCCAAGACGTCTTGGTCTTGGGAGACTCGGACCTCTTGATACATCAAATTCAGGGTGAATGGGAAACACGAGATCTAAAACTCGTACCATACCTACAATGCTTGCATGATCTGAGCAAGCAATTTCGATCGGTGAAGTTCAAACACATCCCTAGAGTTCACAACGAGGTTGCGGATGCTTTGGCCACCTTAGCATCAATGCTGCACCATCCTGACAAAATGTATGTTGATCCTCTACACATCCAGGTCCGTGATCAGCACGCCTACTGCAATGCCATAGAAGAAGAAGCAGATGGCAAACCCTGGTTTCATGATATCAAGGAATACCTCAGAAGGGGGATATATCCAGAACATGCCACTGGAGACCAAAAAAGAGCCCTTCGGCGTTTGTCGAATGGTTTCTTCCTCAGTGGAGGAGTATTGTACAAAAGAACCCCGGATTTGGGACTGTTGAGATGCATAGATGCCAGTCAAGCAACGACGATTATGGCAGAGGTACATGCGGGAGTTTGCGGACCGCACATGAGCGGATATGTATTGGCAAGAAAGATCCTTCGAACAGGGTGTTATTGGCTCACCATGGAACACGACTGTATCACTTTTGTGAGGAAATGCCATCAGTGCCAGATACATGGAGATTTGATTCATTCTCCGCCAACAGAGTTACATACGATGTCAGCACCCTGGCCGTTTGTG
Source organism: Nicotiana tabacum (assembly GCF_000715075.1). Lineage (NCBI taxonomy): Eukaryota > Viridiplantae > Streptophyta > Magnoliopsida > Solanales > Solanaceae > Nicotiana > Nicotiana tabacum. The sequence continues at coordinate 2,008,939 of NC_134082.1, read as the reverse complement.
GCGTGGGGCATGGATGTCATTGGGCCCATCGAGCCGGCAACATCCAACGGTCATAGGTTCATTCTAGTGACCATTGATTACTTCACCAAATGGGTTGAGGCTAAAACCTTCAAATCAGTAACCAAGAAGGCAGTGGTGGACTTTGTTCACTCCCATATCATCTGCAGATTTGGGATCCCAAAAGTGATCATTACGGATAACGGTGTGAACCTTAATAGCAGCTTGATGAGAGAGGTATGCCAACAATTCAAGATTACACACCACAATTCCACCCCATATCGTCCCAAGGCGAATGGAGCAGTCGAAGCAGCCAATAAGAATATCAAGAAGATACTGCGAAAAATGGTGGAAGGGTCCAGACAATGGCACGAGAGATTACCCTTTGCCTTGTTGGGTTACCGCACTACCGTCCGGACTTCCATAGGCTCAACTCCTTATTTGTTGGTGTATGGAACTGAGGCCGTGATACCAGCGGAGGTCGAAATTCCGTCCCTCCGAATTGTCGCTGAAGCCGGGATTGATGATGATGAATGGGTAAAAGCTCGATTGGAACAGTTGAGCCTGATAGATGAGAAAAGATTGGCAGAAGTGTGCCATGGTCAACTGTACCAGAAGAGAATGGCAAGAGCATATAATAAGAAGGTGCGCCCCAGGAAGTTTGAAGTAGGGCAGCAGGTATTGAAGAAGATCCTCCCACATCAGGTCGAGGCAAAAGGCAAATTCGCCCCAAATTGGCAAAGGCCTTATATCGTGACCAGAGTATTGTCCAACGGTGCTTTGTGTTTGACAGATGTCGAGGGTAGATGTGTCGACATGGCTATCAATTCAGATGCAGTCAAGAGATATTATGCGTAATTTCTTTAATTATGGCAATTTTTGGTTTATTTGTTTGTATTTGGCATTTGTTGAATAATGAGATGACGGAGACAATTCTTTCTTCTATCCAAACACTTTTAACCCTTGCTTCCCCCTTTGAGCCTAAGTAATTCTTTCATACCCCTCTTTTGGAATCACTAATTGAGAAGACATGAAAAAAAAAAGAAGAAAAAGAAAAGAGAGAAAATGAAAAGAAGGAAAAGAGAAAAAAAAAAAGATAAAATCATAAGAGATACAAAACCGTGGGAACTACGTTTGACCTGATTTCTCAAAGAGGATACGTAGGCGCCTCACGGCTCGGTCATAGTATGCATCATAATAAATAAAGGATGCATAATGTACATAGTGTGCACAATATGGCACAATGTGCGTAACGCGCATAGCTCAACATAAGTGTAAAGAAATAAAATTCCCCAAGCAAGAAATCTGGGGCAGAGGTTATGTTTTAAGTTCCAACAAAGATTTGATTCCTAAAATTGTAGCACATCACCCTTCAAGTTGTTTTGATTTTTATAAGCCTTTCTTTAACTCCACACCAAAACCAACATCAACATCCAAAAGACCTCCCGATCAATGTTCGAGAGATGCCAAGTCCAGCGAATAAGGCCGAGAAAAATACACTGATCCCCAGCAAAGAAGAGGATCGTAAGGTTGGAAATGAATTGATGGTCAAGGGAATCTCCAGAAATGAGGGTCGTATCTACAACGCCCCGATCCCTCGAAAGAAATAAAATGAGAGAGTCTCATCGGTGAAAACCTTCACAGGCACCGAGAGGCGATGTAAGACGAAAGAAATAAAATGAGAGAGTCTTGTTGGTGAAAACCTTCACAGGCACCATAAGGCGCCGGGAGATGAGAGAAAAGAGAGAGTCTCATTAGTGAAAACCCCTCGAAGGGCACTATGAGGCGACAAGACGAATCAACAAAAGCTACCACATTTGCAACAGCATGGACAGTCATTTATCATCCCCAGCAAGTCAGACCATCCGGCAAATCGATTGATACAAATAGACTGGGTCGGGAATCTATGGTGCACGTCATGATCACGGGGACCAGTCATGTCCTCCAGATAAGTTCTTTTGAGTCTCTTCTCCCACCAAAATTGGGTTCAGAAAGATTTTCTATTTTTCTAGCTTTTATTTCTCTTCCTAAAATTTGTCTTGAAAAGGATTTTTTTTCAAAGCTTACTATCAGAAACCGGAGGGGAATTATCCAATGCAGGATAATACAAACAGTCTTAGAAGCCGATTTAAGGTAGTGCAGTAATCGTGCCCGGCAATTTTGGAGGAAGTGAGCTCCTAAAGGGAGTGGTTTCGGGAGTTAAGAGAAGACTCCCACAGAATATGCTTAAAGAAAAAGCGAAAAAGGGGATTAATTGAAAGCCAATCCCCAGCAGGCTAGAGACCCCCAACAGGCAACTTTGCCTACTAATCGAGTGGGACATGGAGCAAGAAAAGAGAAGAAAGGAAAATCATCCGCCAAAAGGCACCCTCTACCACCACAGTGAAAACTGATTAAATCCTTTTGTCTGCTGCAGGAAAACAAAGGATTAATGATGGCAGCGAGATGCAACGCCAGGGAAGTCACCAAAAACCGGGGCAGAAAATTTTTTGCCGATTGTCGAAAATGTTCTCGGAAGAACGGGGAAGCAATTTTAATACATTTAAGTTCTAGGTCGCCCACCAGTATAATGCGGGAATACTTTTAAGTTCTGGGCGACCACCAGTATAATGCGGGAATACATTTAAGTTCTAGGTCACCCACCAGTATAATGCGGGAATACATTTAAGTTCTAGGTCGCCCACCAGTATAATGCGGGAATACTTTTAAGTTCTAGGTCGCCCACCAGTATAATGCGGGAATACATTTAAGTTCTAGGTCGCCCACCAGTATAATGCGGGAATACTTTTAAGTTCTAGGTCGCCCACCAGTATAATGCGGGAATACTTTTAAGTTCTAGGTCGCCCACCAGTATAATGCGGGAATACTTTTAAGTTCTAGGTCGCCCACCAGTATAATGCGGGAATACTTTTAAGTTCTAGGTCGCCCACCAGTATAATGCGGGAATACTTTTAAGTTCTAGGTCACCCACCAGTATAATGCGGGAATACATTTAAGTTCTAGGTCGCCCACCAGTATAATGCGGGAATACTTTTAAGTTCTAGGTCGCCTACCAGTATAATGCGGGAATATTTTTAAGTTCTAGGTCGCCCACCAGTATAATGCGGGAATACTTTTAAGTTCTAGGTCGCCCACCAGTATAATGCGGGAATACTTTTAAGTTCTAGGTCGCCCACCAGTATAATGCGGGAATACTTTTAAGTTCTAGGTCGCCCACCAGTATAATGCGGGAATACTTTTAAGTTCTAGGTCGCCCACCAGTATAATGCGGGAATACATTTAAGTTCTAGGTCGCCCACCAGTATAATGCGGGAATACTTTTTAAGTTCTAGGTCGCCCACCAGTATAATGCGGGAATACATTTAAGTTCTAGGTCGCCCACCAGTATAATACGGGAATACATTTAAGTTCTAGGTCGCCCACCAGTATAATGCGGGAATACTTTTAAGTTCTAGGTCGCCCACCAGTATAATGCGGGAATACATTTAAGTTCTAGGTCGCCCACCAGTATAATGCGGGAATACATTTAAGTTCTAGGTCGCCCACCAGTATAATGCGGGAATACTTTTAAGTTCTAGGTCGCCCACCAGTATAATGCGGGAATACATTTAAGTTCTAGGTCGCCCACCAGTATAATGCGGGAATACATTTAAGTTCTAGGTCGCCCACCAGTATAATGCGGGAATACTTTTAAGTTCTAGGTCGCCCACCAGTATAATGCGGGAATACATTTAAGTTCTAGGTCGCCCACCAGTATAATGCGGGAATACTTTTAAGTTCTAGGTCGCCCACCAGTATAATGCGGGAATACTTTTAAGTTCTAGGTCGCCCACCAGTATAATGCGGGAATACTTTTAAGTTCTAGGTCGCCCACCAGTATAATGCGGGAATACTTTTAAGTTCTAGGTCGCCCACCAGTATAATGCGGGAATACTTTTAAGTTCTAGGTCGCCCACCAGTATAATGCGGGAATACTTTCAAGTTCTAGGTCGCCCACCAGTATAATGCGGGAATACTTTTAAGTTCTAGGTCGCCCACCAGTATAATGCGGGAATACTTTTAAGTTCTAGGTCGCCCACCAGTATAATGCGGGAATACATTTAAGTTCTAGATCGCCCACCAGTATAATGCGGGAATACTTTTAAGTTCTAGGTCGCCCACCAGTATAATGCGGGAATACTTTTAAGTTCTAGGTCGCCCACCAGTATAATGCGGGAATACTTTTATGTTCTAGGTCGCCCACCAGTATAATGCGGGAATACATTTAAGTTCTAGGTCGCCCACCAGTATAATGCGGGAATACTTTTAAGTTCTAGGTCGCCCACCAGTATAATGCGGGAATACATTTAAGTTCTAGGTCGCCCACCAGTATAATGCGGGAACACTTTTAAGTTCTAGGTCACCCACCAGTATAATGTGGGAATACATTTGAGTTCTAGGTCGCCCACCAGTATAATGCGGGAATACATTTAAGTTATAGGTCGCCCACCAGTATAATGTGGGAATACATTTGAGTTCTAGGTCGCCCACCAGTATAATGCGGGAATACATTTAAGTTCTAGGTCGCCCACCAGTATAATGCGGGAATACATCTAGCTCTAGATTTTGGAATCAGTCACCCCACCTGAAGACGGAAGGGTACAACAGAGAGGCCCAAACGGGAAACAATAAAATCCTCAGCACCAAGAAGCAGACAACTGCAGAGGCAAGCGCGCAATTCAAAAGGAAAAAAGAACGCGTCTCAAAAGAAGCAGTTTGGGAACGTTGTAGCATGCCCAGTATGACGATGCTGATGAAGAAACACACCACTGAAGAAACCATTGGAAGATTTAAAGAAGAAAGCCATGTCCCCAGCGGATCAAGCAAAGTGATGAAAACTGGCATTCAAACGTCAGCGAAGGACCAGCGTCATCTCCCAAAGTCACAAGATAAAGGCATCGGAGGAAAGCGTTAGCCGACAAGAAAGCAAGGCAGCAAGAACAAGTTGAAGATGGACAAGATTTCATGATCCTCAGTCTAGCTTAGCTTCTTGTCTTTCCTTTTAGAGCAATGTAACAGGGAGATCGGTTGAGCAGTAACATCCTACAGCAGCATACAACAGCGCACAACAACAGCAAGCACTACGGTCACACAGTAGTCCCAGCTACCAAAATTTCCCGAACTACATTGACCTGATTCCTGTTCAGCCCGGGATATGTAGGAAACCTCTGAAGCGAAGGTTCGGTCAAATCTTTTTCAAAAAATGCTTCACACGGAGTATTCGGAAGGGCAAAAATCGCTCACTTTATCTTTGCGCGAAAACCCTTCGTGTCTTCGTGCAAAGAGGGGCAGCTGTAAGCACGTGATTTTTGCTTTACGAGCAATCGCTCCAAAAGAAAATAAAAATAGTGACAAATGGTTTCGCTGTACAATTGTTCAAGTTTTCGTGACATGTGTTATTAGTCGCTTGTAGGTCTGTCCATTTCGCATTTAGTCATTATCAAACAAAATACAAAAATATGTGTCGATAAAAGAAAATTCAAAAAAAATATAAATATATGTGCGTCGTTCGTTCTAGGTTGTGATTTAACTTATTTTTGTGATAATTATGTGGAAATGTTACAGTGTTGTTGATTTTAATTTCACTATTTTATTATTACCTCATTTTTTGTTTAAAAAAAAAAAGCAAAAGAGTGAAAGAAAATCGGTTTGGGCCAAAAAGAAATGAAACAATGCAGGCCCAAACCAGCACTCAGACCCAGTCCAAGTCAGCCAGCCCAAGACCCATTCACCAGTTATCAAAACGACGTAGTTCAATACCCATACTACGTCGTTTCAAGGGCGGCTCATCTCAGCCGTTCCAATCAATCCAATCCAACGGTCCAGGATCACTATCAGTAACCCGTTTCAAAACCCGACCCAGGAACCAATCCGACCCAACTCCTCACTTAAACCAAACGACCCCGTTTAACTATCAAACGACCCCGTCTCATTTCTCAGCATCAGATCTAAGCCGTTGAGATCATCTGATCTAACGGCTCAGATCCAATCAGCCTCCCAGTATATAAGCCTCCTATCATACCCCGCACCCCCTATACCAACCCCACCCTTCATCGTCCCCAAACTCAAACCTGAAACCCCCGAACCCTAGCAGCCGCCCTAGTCTCCTTCGCTATTAAAGCCGGCGGCACGAACGCCGGTGGCCACCCCCTGAACACCCTAAGACCCCCCTCACTCTCCTGAACATAGATCTGTTACCCCCTAGCCTCGAATCACCTCCCTTCGTCTCGAATCTTCATTTGAAGATTTGAGTCAAACCCGGACCTATGCCAAACCACCCCATCTTCATACCAGACACTCCCCTGACCTTCTTCGTGACCAAACCAAGCTTGGTTTGGTCTGAATCTACCCACAACTCCCAAAAAATCAGATCTGAAAATCCAAAACCTAGAACACTAATAGCCTTGGAATCCGGCCGGTCTTAATAAGGGTTTGAGGTTTAATGGATCTTAACCAAGGTGTTCTCATGTGAGAACACCCTGGTTAAAATTTGTTCGGCCTCAAGTGGTCAAAGTTGAGTCTGATTTGAGTCCGTTTTGATTTTAAACATTGTTCGGTAAGTTTTCTTTTCCTTTTTCGTTTATATTAATTGCTGATTAAGTCATTAGCATTGTTTTGTGGTAATTGTTTGTTATTTTCTGATAGATTCTTAATTTCTTTCCTCTCTGTAAAGACCTTTTATTTGGTCGATTGTTTTCTGTGTATGATTTAAATGTATCCTATGATAAGCATGTCCGATTAGTATAGTCGTCGCATGAATAACTTATATAGGCCCCAGTAATTGAACAAAAGTTGTCTGATGCCCTTTAGGTCCCTGAACGTATTGTTTATATGAGCGACTGATTATTACCTGTTATAATTAGTATAGTCGACTCGATAAATGTCGTCGATTAGTTTTCTATAACTAATGAATCGAATGAGCTAATAATGTCGCATGACTAATTGAACTCTGCCACTGACTGAATGCCCCAACATTGTTTGAAATGGTTTGTTTGCATTGTAAAAATGACTGAAAAGGTTCAGTCCAGGCAGTCTTGAATTTGAACTTTCGTCAGTTCAAAAATGCCCTGATGCTGCAATAGGCAGGGGCAGTAATAATCAAGGTTGACAAGGGTAGTCTGGGGTTTGAAAAGAACAAAAATGATTAGTTTAAATGAAGCTAACAAGTAGGGTACTAATTTGGGATTAAACTAATACCAATGGGGAACAAGACACGAGAGTATGGGGCTTAAAATGAATAATAAAATGATGCCCATAACTCTTGATTAAACAAAAACCAAGCGTGGGGAACAAAGGGGCTGGCACAAAAGATGTTTAGGCATGGGCTTAAGGGGTATGGGCAGACTGCAAGTTGCAGATGAGGGCAGCTTAGCTGCACTTGGTCACTTTGGCTTATAAATAGGCCATTCGAAAACTAAAATAGTGCTGGACCTTTAGTCTTCAGAAAAAGAGAAAACAAAGTAGAATTTTTAGTCTTAAGGCTGGATTTTTAATCTGAAGAGAGGTCTAGTGAGTCCAAAGAAAAACTGAAAAACATAAGGTAGTTTCCAGTAAACATTGCAACCAAACACTCTCTGAAAGTTGTATAAGAGTGCATTTTGGTCAAGCTGTCTTGGCCAAGTTCTGTTGCTTGCATTGACTGAGCTGTTTATGGTTGTTGAACTGTTGGTGTTGCTGCATTGAACACTCTGTTAGTGTTGTGGTTTCTCTACTCTTCCCTGGGATTACTCGACTATCTGTTAGTTCTTTTGTTCTGGGAATTATTGTTGGTTGTTCGTGGACTGTGGAAAACAATTTTGGTTGTTGGTTTGTTGCTGTGCTGTTGTTGTGTATCTGTTGTTGCTGTGTTTACTGCACACTTCCCAGCTGATCATTCCTTTCTTCTTTGTCCTCTATACCAGGTACACAATTACACTACCAATGTAACTCGAAAGTTTGAGCAATGAGTATAAAAGAGAAGATCTGCAGATGTTGTTTATATACATGTATTGTTGTGTTGAATGTCATGTAATGTCTAATAGCTCATATTTTGGGATACTGAAGTTAGCTTACAAGCCTAGTTGATGTCAATGTAGGGTATCGAATGATAATTGTATATGTAAGCTGTTAGATAAAAGGGGTCTCAATGAACTAGGTTGCATCTCAGATTTAGTTTACTTTGCCGTATATGCTGTAACGTATGCCAAACATGAAAACTGTACACAAGGGGTTAAGTTCTTCCTTTTCTGATTAATGGTCTCATACAACTAATAAATCACCTGTTAAGACAAAGAACATAAAATTTGTAATATAAACCCCGTTAAGGTCGAGTTCAGGTCACAACAGGCCAAGCAGGCCTGCTTCGAGCAAGCAGTGGCCCAGGTTTGGCCCATCACGCATGGGTTGGATTTGGGCCCATGATTATTTATTCGACTGACTGTGCACGCAGCCTCGTCCCTGATTTTAAGCATTTCCGAATTCTGTTATAAATAACTTGCAAGCATTAATTAATTAGGACTATCTACTGCTTTCGATTGATAGAGACAAACATGACAAGAAACATAGTTGCTATAGGATATCCTTTTTTTAAAAATAAGAACGAGATGAGCCTCGATGAAAAATAAACAAAACGCGCAGATGTGGGGCCCTTGTTAAATGTATATTATTGAAGCATTTAGTTTCCGGGACGGGTTGTTTAGCAAATCTCACAACCCTCCTAAAATAACAACACGTTAGTCTCTTTAGGATACGCTTTAATAAACCCTACCTTCTTAAACTCGGGTGCACATTTATGTGACCCAAATCCAAATCTCGACGGATTCGAAATGTATTTCTAATCACGGGTACATTGATTGTGACGTGGTCCGAGAGGCATATCCATGACGTCGCGAAGTCCTTTTAAAAGTAGAACGAGACGAGCCTCGTCAAACAAAAATGTACACAGCTGCGGGGCCCTCTAACTATATATATATTAAAACACTTAGAATTCGGGACAGGCCGTTTAGCGAATTTTTCGGCCTTACCCAAAACAACAATACGCTAGTTGCTTTAGGCACGTCTTAATAATTTATTCTCCTTAATTCGGGTGCACATTTATGTGACCCAAATCCAAATCTCAACCGAGTCGAAATATGTCAACAACCACGGGTGCATTGATGTAACGTGGTTCGAGATATGTTTTCACGACGTTGCAAGTCCTATAAAAATAACGGTGAATGATAAAAGCGGTTAAAAGATAAAATTGGCACATAAGTTCTCACTTGTATAAAATTAGATAATCAAGCCGAATATAACAGTTGAGCGACCGTACTAGAACCACGGAACTCGGGAATGCCTAACACCTTCTCCCGGGTTAACAGAATTCCTTATCCGGATTTCTGGTACGCAGACCATAATATAGAGTCATTCTTTTCCGCGATTCGGGATTAAAATTGGTGACTTGGGACACCCTAAATCTCCCAAGTGGCGACTCTGAAATAATTAAACCAATCCCGTTTCGATTGTCCTTTAATTGGAGAAAACTCACTTGCGCCCACTCGGGTGCGGAAAAAGGAGGTGTGACAATTCCAGGAAAATTTCGGTATAGAAGATAATTATGATGACCCAAAGGGTCATCACCGGCCTCTAATTGAATTTTGTGTCTCTGAGGATTTGAAAACCTCATTTAGGGTTGTCTCGATCTGCGTGCGCAGTCCGGGCGCGTAGCTGGAAAGCTTAAACATGAAATTCTGTGAAAAATGTTAGGTTTCTATATTACAATGAATAAATGTGACTTCGGTCAACATTTTGGGTAAACGAACCCGGAACCGTGATTTGACGGTCTCGCAAGGTTCGTAGGAAAATATGGGACTTGGTCATATGCCCGGAATCGGATTCCGAGGTCCCAAGCCCGAGAAATGAATTTTTGAGTGAAATTGTTTTCTTGAAATAATTAAGGAAATTGGAAATGAAATTTTATTAGAAGACTATGGTATCGGGCCCGTATTTTGGTTTCGGCGCCCGATACAAGTCTTAGATATGTTTTGAATCACTCTTGTAAAGTTTGGTTAAAAACGGACATCGTTTGACGTGATCCGGACCCTAATCGGGAAATTAATGTTTAAAAGGAAATCTGAGAAAACTTCATTGATCTTGAGGCTTAATTCGATGTTCATGATGTTATATTGATGATTTGATCACACGAATATGTTCGTAGAGTGTTTTTGAGGTAGTGTGCATACTTGGGTTAGAGCTTCGAGGGCTCGGATGAGTTCCGAGTATGTTCCGGGACGCTGTAGGCTTAAAAGACCAGATGTTGCAGGTTTAGGAAAATATTGCAGGCCTATGAACCCTCTAGCGCAGCCCGCGAGAAATCGCGTGCGGCTGCGGAGGAGACAGCGCGGCCGCGGTCGCCTTTGCGCGGTCCGCGGTGGGTGCTGTGCGACCGCGGTCAGCTTTGCGTGGTCCACGCGGGGCAAAGATCCGTAGGTCTTCAGGAGGGGCCAGCGCGTTCGCGATCAGCTTAGCGCGGTCCGCAGTGGGGGCTTCACAGGGGTATAAGTTCACGTGAATTTCAGTTATTTTTACACCTTTCAATACCCCAAAACATAAGAGGCGATTTTCTAAGTAACTTTTCTTCTCCAAAACGATTGGTAAGTGATTTCTAACTCATTTTCTTCACTCCTTAACATCTTTTAACATGATTTCAACTTAAAATCAAAGATTTTCATGGGGGGAAACGGGTGTTTAGGGAAGAACCTAGGTTTTTCTAAAAATTGGGGATTTAGACCTCAATTTGGGGTCCGATTTCAAAATAAATTATACATTTGGATTCGTGGAGGATGAGTAAACGGGTTTTGGTCTGAACCTCGGGTTTCGACCACGTGGGCCCGGGGGTGATTTTGACTTTTTGAGAAAAACTTTGGGAAAACTCATTTTCATGCATTGGGATTGATTCATTTAGTACTTATTGATGTAATTAAGTAACTTGTGACTAGATTCGAGCGGATTGGTGGTGGAATCAAGGGGTAAGGCTATAATTGAGGCTTGAGTGGTGTTCATAGCTTCGAGGTAAGTGTTTGGTCTAACCTTAGCTTGAGGGATTAGGAGTTGAGTCTTATTTGCTACGTGTTAATTGTCGAGTACGACGTATAGGCATGGTGACGAGTATCTATACGTTGGTATCTAGTATGACCGTGAGTCCTTATATTACGGATATTCTGATTTTGTTGTATCTTCCATGCCTTAATGATGATTTTCTATATAGCGTAACAAGCATTTGAAAGAAATTTTGATCCCTACACTTCGAGAAGTGTTGGCTCGAGTCATAATATGAATTGTGAAAGTGTACGAGATGATTGAACCCCTATGGAGCGTTGGCTCAGGTGGTAAAGTGAGATGAGAAGTGAAAGTGAAAGAAAGAGAAAGAATTATTAAATTGTTCCCTTGCCGGGATTTAACTGCTTAATTGTGTTCCCTTGCCGGGATTCCTACCATTATTTGTCTACTCCCTTGCCCCTTTGTTTGTGATTATTGTTTGGGTGAGGAAGAGTGTTAAAGTACGAAGGGTGATGACGTTCATTGTTTGCTATTATGAGGAAAGAGTGTAAAGCACGAAGGGTGATGCCGTGCCGCACGATGTACCATTCCGTGCTGATTTTATTGATTATATGGTGAGGAAAGAGAGTAAAAGCACGAAGGGTGATGTCGTGCATATTTTTATTACATGATTGTTTTGGTGAGGACGAGAGTAAAAGCACGAAGGGTGATGTCGTGCATTTGTTGATTCCTGATTCCTTGTTGATATACGAGTTATGTTGTTTCTTTCATTACTTGTTGTTGTTTGATTTACTTCGAGGTTATAGATTCCCTTACCCTATTTGCCTTGTGATTGTGTTTGGGTGAGGAAGAGCGTAAGGCACGAAGGGTGATGTCGTGTATTGATTTGGTGAGGATGAGAGTAAAAGCACGAAGGGTGATGCCGTGCAAATTGTTGACTTCTGATTCTTGTTGATATTCTGGCTTTGTTGTTTCTTTCTTTTATTGAGGTTTTCTATTTGGGACTGTTACCTCCTCACAGCATGTTTCCCTTCCCACATTGACTGATTATTTCATGTATTTCTTTTCCGTTGTACATATAGATATTTGAACTGCACAGGTTATTTGGAGTCTGGTCCTAGCCTCGTCACTACTTCGTCGAGGTTAGGCTGGACACTCACCAGCACATGTGGTCGGTTTTGCTGATACTACCCTCTGTGCTCTTTTGCACAGATCCAGGTCTTGGACAACAGCAGTAGCGCGGGGGCCAGCCTTCAGTCTAATGAGACACTGAGGTAGCCTTGCAGGCGTCCGCAGGCTCGACATCTTCTCTATCTTTTATTCCAGTCTGTTATCTCCTGTATTTCGAGACAAACAGCTTATATTTTTTTTTCTTTCAAACGGTTGTATTTAGTACTCTTAGAAATTCGTGAGTAAGGTGACACCAATTCTTGGCTAAAGGCATATGTTGATTCTCGCATTATTGTTTCGTGTTCTTTAATTCAAGTCTTCCGCATAATTAATTAAATTCTGTTGCTTTCATATAGTCACTGATAATTGTTAAAAGAAGAAACTGTTAATGAAGTAAGTAGTTAAGGATTGGCTTGCCTAGCTAGCATTAGTAGGCGTCATCACGACTCCCGAGGGTGGGAAATCCGGGTCGTGACAAGTTGGTATCAAAGCCCTAGGTTGCATAGGTCTCACAACTCACAAACAAGCTTAGTAGAGTCTGAGGGATCGATATGGAGACGTCTGTATTTATCCGCCAGAGGCTACAGAGTTAGGAAAATCTCACATTTGTTCTTTCTTGTCGTGCGGATTTGTTCCCCAAATGCTAATTGAACTTCTACTTTGTTCTTCGCAGATGGCGAGAACACGCGTTTCCTCATCTACCGCTTAGCAGCCCAAGCCCCCTGTAGCAGCTCCTACTAGGGGCAAAGGGCGAGGCCGAGGCCGTGCTGGAGGCCGAGGTAGGGGCAGAGCTCAGCCCCGAGTAGCAGCACCAGTGGCGGAGCCTCAGGTTGATTTTAAGGAGGAGGTTCCGGCCCCAGCAGTTCCAGTGGCCCAACTCAGGTCCTAGAGGGGTTCATTGCCACCCCAGTTCTTCAGGATGCTCTAGTCCGATTGGTGGGCCTCATGGAGAGTGTCACCCGAGCAGGTTTGATTCTAGTAGCACCAGCCACTTCTCAGGCTAGAGGAGGGGCTCAGACTCCTTCTACGTGCACTCCAGAGCAGGTAGCTCCCCAGGTTCAGATTCCAGCGGTTCAACCAGCTGTGGCGGTCCAGCCGGGTGTAGTAGCTAAGACGAGTAATGGAGCGGCTATGTCCGCCGATATTTTGTGGAGGCTGGATAGGTTCACCAAGCTCTTCACGTCTACATTTAGCGGTGCATCTACTGAGGATCCCCATGATTTTTTAGATAGTTGTCACGAGGTTCTTCGGAACATGGGGATCGTTAAGACCAATGGAGTTGATTTTTCTACCTTTTGTCTGTCTGGATCCGCCAAGACTTGGTAGAGGGATTATTGCTTAGCTAGACCAGCCGGTTCGCCATCTTTGACTTGGGAGCAGTTCACAGCATTGTTTTTGGAGAAGTTTCTCCCCGTGACTCAGAGAGAGGACTTTCGAAGGCAGTTTGAGCGCCTCCAGCAGGGTTCCATGACGGTCACCCAGTATGAGACCAGGTTCATCGATCTAGCTCGTCATGCTCTTGTCATACTTCCCACCGAGAGAGAGAGAGAGGGTGAGGAGGTTTATTGATGGTCTTATTCAGCCAATTCGTCTTCAGATGGCCAAGGAGGCCGGGAGTGAGATCACTTTCCAAGAAGCAACCAATGTGGACCGCAAGGTTGAGATGGTTATGTCATAGGGAGGTGGTCATGGGTCGGATAAGAGGCCCCGTCATTTAGGCAGATTCAGTGGTACCTCGTCTGGAGGTAGAGATTCATATGGTAGAGGCCATCCTCCTAGGCCCTTTCAGTCAGATCTCCAGGCCTCTCATGGTACTTCAGGTGGTCGTGGTTCTCAGACGCATTATTCTGATTAGCAGTCTTACAGTGCACCACCAGCTCCCATCAGTGCACCACTGCTTCAGAGTTTCCGAGGTGGTCATTCAGGTCGACAAGGCCAATAGTTTCAGTAGCCGAGGGCTTGTTACACTTGTGGTGATCTGGGTCACATTGCCAAGTTTTGCCCTCGAGCACCGGGTAGCTCTCAGCATCAAGGTTCTCGTGCGATGGTACAGGCACCAGGTGTTCCACAGCCCGCTCAGCCAGTTAGGGGTGGGGGTAGAGGTGCTAGAGGTGGAGGTAGAGGTCCTAGAGGTGGAGCTCAGGCCGCCATAGATGGAGGCCAGCCAACAGCAGGCCTTCCCAGAGAGGTAGTTTAGGGTGGTGGGGCCTAGCCCCGATGCTACGCCCTTCAGCTAGGCCCGAGGCTGAGGCTTCGGATGCAGTTATTACAGGTACTATTCTGGTTTGTGATAGAGATGCTTCAGTGTTGTTTGATACAGGGTCTACGTATTCGTATGTATCCTCTTATTTTGCACTGTACCTGGTCGTGCCTAGTGATTCATTGAGTGTCCCTGTTTACATATCTACACCGGTGGGTGATTTTATCGTGGTCGATCGAGTCCATCGCTCTTGTATTGTGGTGATTGGGGGTCTTGAGACCCGTGTTGATTTATTGCTTTTAGACATGGTCGACTTCGACGTTATTTTGGGAATGGATTGGTTATCACCTTACCATGCTATTTTAGACTTTCATGCCAAGATTGTGACCTTAGCTTTACCGGGTATGCCTCGTTTAGAGTGGAGAGGGACTCCTGGTCATTCTACCCGAAGTGTTATTTCGTATGTGAAGGCTCGACGTATGGTCGAGAAGGGGTGCTTGGCCTATTTGGCTTATGTTCAGGATTCTAGTACGGAGGTCCTTTCTATTGATTTTGTGCCCATTGTTCGGGAGTTTCCTGAGGTTTTTCCCTCAGACCTGTCGGGTATGCCACCCTACAGGGATATCGACTTTTGCATTGATTTGGCTCCGGGCACCCAGCCCATTTCTATCCCACCATACCGTATGGCCCCACCTGAGTTGAAAGAATTGAAGGAGCAGTTATAGGACTTGCTTGAGAAGGGTTTCATTAGACCCAGTGTTTCGCCTTGGGGTGCGCCAGTGTTGTTTGTTAAGAAAAAGGATGGTTCGATGAGGATGTGCATTGATTACCGGCAGTTGAACAAGGTCACGATCAAGAATAAGTATCCACTTCCGAGGATTGATAATTTGTTCGATCAGCTTCAGGGTGCCAAGGTATTTTCAAAGATTGACTTGAGATATGGCTACCATCAGTTGAGGATTAGGGCATCCGATGTCCCTAAGATAGCATTCCGCACTCAGTACGGTCATTATGAGTTCTTGGTCATGTCATTCGGGTTGACAAATGCCCCAGCAGCTTTTATGGATTTGATGAACCGAGTGTTCAGGCCTTATTTGGATTGGTTCGTGATCGTCTTCATTGATGATATTTTGATATATTCCCGCAGCCGAGAGGAGCACGAGTAGCAGCTCAGAGTGGTTCTTCAGACTCTGAAGGATAGTCAATTATATGCTAAGTTTTCAAAGTGTGAGCTCTGGTTGAGTTTGGTTGCATTTCTGGGTCATATTGTATCCGCAAAGGGTATTCAGGTTGATCCAAACAAGATTGAGGCGGTCAAGGACTGGCCTAGACCAGTATCAGCTACAGAGATTCGGAGTTTCTTGGGATTGGCAGGCTATTATCGTCGGTTCGTTGAGAGGTTTTCATCCATTGCAGCCCTGATGACCAGGTTGACTCAGAAGAGTGCCCAGTTCAGATGGTCAGACGAGTGTGAGGCGAGCTTTCAGAGGCTTAAGACAGCTCTGACTACGGTACCGGTGTTAGTCCTGCCCACAGGTTCAGGGCCTTACACTGTTTATTGTGATGCATCTCGCATTGGGCTTGGTGCAGTATTGATGCAGGAGGGCAAGGTCATTGTCTATGCTTCGAGGCAGTTGAAGATTTATAAGAAGAACTACCTAGTGCATGATTTAGAGTTGGCGGCCATTGTTCCCGCATTGAAGATTTGGAGGCATTATCTGTATGGCGTGGTATGTGAGGTGTTCATCAATTACAAAAGTCTTCAGTATTTGTTCAAACAAAAGGAATTAAATTTGAGGCATAGGAGGTGGTTGAAGTTATTGAAGGATTATGATATCACTATCTTATATCACCCGGGAAAGGCCAACGTGGTGGCCGATGCTTTGAGTAGAAAGTCAGCCGGTATGGGCAGTCTTGCTTATATTCCAGTAGGTGAGAGGCCGCTTGCTTTGGATGTTCAGGATTTGGCCAATCGATTTGTGAGTTTGGATATTTCTGAGCCTAGCCGAGTATTAGCTTGCACGGTCGCTTATTCTTCGTTATTGGAGCGTATCCGTGATCGGCAGTTTGATGATCCCCATTTGTGTGTCCTTAGAGATACGGTGTAGCGTGGAGGTGCCAAGCAGGTTACCTTAGGTGATGATGGAGTTCTGAGATTGCAGGATCGAGTTTGTGTGCCTAATGTGGATGGGCTTCGAGAGTTGATTTTAGAGGAGGCCCATAGTTCCCGATACTCTATCCATCCGGACGCCGCGAAGATGTATCAAGATTTGCGGGAGCATTATTGGTGGCGTAGAATGAAGAAAGATATTGTGGCATATGTGGCACGGTGTTTGAATTGTCAGCAAGTTAAGTACGAGCATCAGAGGCCTGGTGGTTTATTTCAGAGGATTGAGCTTCCCGAGTGGAAATGGGAGCGGATCACTATGGATTTCGTTGTTGGGTTCCCGCTGACTCGGAGGAAGTTCGACGCAGTTTGGGTCATTGTTGATAGGCTGACCAAGTCAGCGCATTTCATTCCTGTGGCAGTCTCTTATTCGTCCGAGAGGTTAGCTGAGATCTATATCCAGGAGATTGTTCGCCTTCATGGTGTGCCGGTATCTATCATTTCGGACTGAGGTATGCAGTTCACCTCGCACTTCTGGAGAGTAGTTCAGCGAGAGTTAGGCACCCAGGTTGAGTTGAGTACAGCATTTCATCCTCAAACAGATGGACAGTCCGAGCGGACTATTCAGATATTGGAGGATATGCTCTGGGCTTGTGTTATTGACTTCGGAGGTTCGTGGGATCAGTTTTTGCCTTTAGCAGAGTTTGCCTACAACAACAGCTACCAGTCGAGTATCCAGATGGCTCCTTACGTGGCTTTATATGGTAGGCGGTGTCGATCTCCGGTTGGATGGTTTGAGCTGGGAGAGGCTCGATTGTTAGGTACGGATCTGGTGCAGGAGGCCTTGGACAAGGTCAGGATCATTCAGGATAGGCTTCGTACAGCTCAGTCCAGGCAAAAGAGCTATGCAGATTGCAAGGTTCGAGATGTGGCTTTCATGGTTGGTGAGCGGGTATTGCTCCGAGTATCGCCTATGAAAGGCATGATGAGATTTGGGAATAAAGGCAAGCTTAGCCCTAGGTTTATCGGTCCTTTTGAGATTCTTGACAGAATGGGAGAGGTGGCTTATAGACTTGCATTGCCGCCTAGCTTATCAGCCGTGCATCTAGTTTTTCATGTATCTATGCTCCGGAAATATCACGGCGATCCATCCCACATGTTAGATTTCAGTACTGTCCAGTTGGACAAGGACTTGTCCTATGAGGAGGAGCCGATATCTATTCTAGACCAGCAGATTCGTTAGTTGAGATCCAAGAATCTCCCTTCTATTCGTGTGCATTGGAAAGGTCAGCCCCCTAAGGCTTCGACCTGGGAGTCCGAGTCCGACATGCGGAGCCGTTATCCTCATCTATTTTCCGACTCAGGCACTTCCTTCTTATGTCCGTTCAAGGACGAACGATTGTTTTAGAGGTGGAGAATGTGACGACCCAAAGGGTCATCACCGGCCTCTAATTGAATTTTGTGTCTCTGAGGCCTTGAAAACCTCATTAGGGTTGCCTCGATTTGCATGCGCAGTCCGGGCGTGAAGCCGGAAAGCTTAAACATGAAATTCTATGAAAATGCTAAGTTTTGATATTAAAATGAATAAATCTGTCTTCGGTCAATATTTTGGATAAACGGACCCGGACCCGTGATTTGATGGTCTCGGAAGGTCCATAGGAAAATATGGGACTTGGGCGTATGCCCGGAATCGGAATCCGAAGTCCCAATCCCGAGAAATGAATTTTTGAGTGAAATTGTTTTCTTGAAATAATTAAGGAAATTGGAAATAAAATTTGATTAGAAGACTATGGTATCAGGCCCGTATTTTGGTTTCGGCGCCAGATGTAAGTCTTAGATATGTTTTGAATCACTCCTGTAAAGTTTGGTTAAAAATGGACGTCGTTTGACGTGATCCAGACCCTAATCGGGAAATTGATGTTTAAAAGGAAATCTGAGAAAAATTCATTGATCTTGAGGCTTAATTCGATGTTCATGATGTTATATTGATGATTTGATCACACGAATATGTTTGTAGAGTGTTTTTGAGGTAGTGTGCATACTTGGGTTAGAGCTTCGAGGGTTCGGATGAGTTCTGAGCAGGTTCCGGGACGCTGTAGGGTTAAAAGAACAGATGTTGCAGGTTCAAGAAAATATTGCAGGCCTCTGAACCCTTTAGCGCGGCCCGCGAGGAATCGCGTGCGGCTGCGGAGGGAACAGCGCGGCCGCGGTCGCCTTTGCGTGGTCTGCGGTGGGTGCTGTGCTACCGCGGTCAGCTTTGCGCGGTCTGTGCGAGGCAATTATCCGCAGGTCTTCAGGAGGGGTCGGCGCGGCCGCGATCGGCTTAGCGCAGTCCGCGGTGGGGGCTTCAGAGGGGTATAAGTTCACATGAATTTCAGTTATTTTTACATCTTTCAAAACCCCAAAACATAAGAGGCAATTTTCTAAATAACTTTTCTTCTCCAAAACGATTGGTAAGTGATTTCTAACTCATTTTCTTCACTCCTTAACATCTTTTAACATGATTTCAACTTAAAATTAAAGATTTTCATGGGGGAAAACGGGTTTTTAGGGAAGAACCTAGGTTTTTCTAAAAAATGGGGATTTAGACCTCAATTTGGGGTCCGATTTCAAAATAAATTATACATTTGGATTCGTGGGGGAATGGGTAACCGGGTTTTGGTCCGAACCTAGGGTTTCGACCATGTGGGCCCGGGGGTGATTTTGACTTTTTGAGTAAAACTTTGGGAAAACTTATTTTCATGCATTGGGATGTATTCATTTAGCACTTATTGATGTAATTAAGTAACTTGTGACTAGATTCGAGCGGATTGGTGGTGGAATCAAGGGGTAAGGCTATAATTAAGGCTTGAGTGGTGTTCAAAGCTTTGAGGTAAGTGTTTGGTCTAACCTTAGCTTGAGGGATTAGGAGTTGAGTTTTATTTGCTACGTGTTAATTGTCGAGTACGACGTATAGGCATGGTGACGAGTATCTATACGTTGGTATCTAGTATTACCGTGAGTCCTTATATTACGGATATTCTGATTTTGTTGTATCTTCCATGCCTTAATGATGATTTTCTATATAGTGTAACAAGCATGTGAAAGAAATTTTGATCCGAACACTTCGAGGAGTGTTGGCTCGAGTTATAATACGAATTATGAAAGTGTACGAGATGATTGAAACCCTATGGAGCGTTGGCTCAGGTGGTAAAGTGAGATGAGAAGTGAAAGTGAAAGAAAGAGAAAGAATTATTAAATTGTTCCCTTGCCGGGATTTAACTGCTTAATTGTGTTCCCTTGTCGGGATTCCTACCATTATTTATCTACTCCCTTGCCCCTTTGTTTGTGATTGTTGTTTGGGTGAGGAAGACTGTTAAAGCACGAAGGGTGATGTCGTGCATTGTTTGCTATTGTGAGGAAAGAGTGTAAAGCACGAAGGGTGATGTCGTGCCGCACGATGTACCATTCTGTGCCGATTTTATTAATTATATGGTGAGGAAAGAGAGTAAAAGCACGAAGGGTGATGTCGTGCATATTTTTATTACATGATTGTTTTGGTGAGGACGAGAGTAAAAGCACGAAGGGTGATGTCGTGCATTTGTTGATTCCTGATTCCTTGTTGATATCCGAGTTATGTTGTTTCTTTCATTACTTGTTGTTGTTTGATTTACTTCGAGGTTATAGATTCCCTTACCCTATTTGCCTTGTGATTGTTGTTTGGGTGGGAAGAGCGTAAAGCACGAAGGGTGATGTCGTGTATTGATTTGGTGAGGATGAGAGTAAAAGCACGAAGGGTGATGTCGTGCAAATTGTGGACTTCTGATTCTTGTTGATATTCTGGCTTTGTTGTTTCTTTCTTTTATTGAGGTTTTCTATTTGGAATTGTTACCTCCCCACAACATGTTTCCCCTTCCCACATTGACTAATTATTTCCTGTATTTCTTTTCCGTTGTACATATAGATATTTGAACTGCACAGGTTATTTGGAGTCTGGTCCTAGCCTCGACACTACTTCGCCGAGGTTAGGCTGGACACTCACCAGCACATGGGGTCGGTTGTGCTGATACTACACTCTGTGCTCTTTTGCATAGATCCAGGTCTTGGACAGTAGCAGTAGCGCGGGGGCCAACCTTCAGTCAAGTGAGACACTGAGGTAGCCTTGTAGGTGTCCGCAGGCTCGGCGTCTTCTCTATCTTTTATTCCAGTCTGTTAGCTCCTCTATTTCGAGACAAATAGCTTATTTTTTTTTTCTTTCAAACGGTTGTATTTAATACTCTTAGAAGTTCATGAGTAAGGTTACACCAGTTCTTGGGTAAATGCATATGTTGATTCTCGCATTATTGTTTCGTGTTCTTTAATTCAAGTCTTCCGCATAATTAATTAAATTATGGTGCTTTCATGTTGTCACCGATAATTGTTAAAAGGAGAAACTGTTAATGAAGTAAGCAGTTAAGGATTGACTTGCCTAGCTAGCATTAGTAGGCGCCATCACGACTCCCGAGGGTGGAAAATCCGGGTCGTGACAATAATAAATTAGAAATGGAAGATGAGATACCACTTGCACCTAGTAGTGTTGGAGCTGGTAGTAGGGGTGGTGGTCGTGGTGCTAGTAGTATACCACATGTGGCCCCGACTAGTAATCGGAGAAAAAGAAGTAAGGTTTGGAAATTTTATAACGAAATAGAAGGTATTGATAGAGTTAAATGCAATCTTTATAATGATACTTTTAAACATAAGACTGGAGGACAATTAGGGGGGACTGGAACACTTAGCAAACATATGAGAATTGAGCATCCTATAGAATGGGGCTCTGATGGATATGGAAATCAAGCAACTCTAAACCCTACTACTGGAGGTCTTATGAAATATGATAAAATGAAGGATCGTAAGGAGTTAGCAAAAATGATTGCTTTGGGTTGTCTACCTTTTTCTTTTGCTTCTTCATCATATCTTATTATGTATATTCAAAGGATTTACAATCCTTTATTTAAAGGTATCCTTAGAAGTACTTGTAGATCTGATATCTTTAGACTTCATGGACAATATCAAACATACATACGTTATTTGTTTAGCCACCTTCCTTGTAGAGTTTCTCTAACTTCTTATATTGGCCATGTTGTTAATGAAAATAATTATTTGACAATTACATGTCATTAGATAGATGATAATTATTATATGCAAAAACGTATTATCACTTTTAAATATGATAAAGATCAGAGTCATACTGATGTGTTTATAAGTACTACTATTTGCGAAGTTGTTGAATTTTATAATCTCAAACAAAAGGTATTGTGTATGTCTTTTGATAATGCCTCTAACAACAATGCCGCAATTTTAATATTAAAACTGCATTTGCAACCACCACTTGACGAAATTTTTCATGTTATGTGTGCATGTCATGTTTATAATTTAATTGTTAAAAGTGGCCTTGATTTATTTAACTGACATTACTCATGTTAGAAGAGCAATTGGTGTTATTCAAGGAAATAATAGACAATGTAGAATTAAGGAATTTAAGAATAAGTATAACGAGCATAACCTTAAGCCCAGATTCATGCTATACGAAATTGTAACTAGATGGAATTATACATATATATTTTTAAAATGTTGATAGCAAATATAGATTCCCAATAACTGAAGTTGCTAATGCGCATTGTACTGATCCAAACCGTATGTTAACAACTACTACTTGGGAGGCCATTAATGATGTTGTTAAATTTCTACATAAATTTTATACAACTACTATTGAGTTTTCTGGAGCATATTGCCCTACTGTTACTATGGTTTTAGTACATATAGTTGAAATTTCTATTCTACCCTTTGAATTTAAGAAGAAAGAAAAATATAGGGATGTTGTTGAAAAATTGCAAGCAAAATTCAAAAAATATTTCTTTCCAATTCCTCCGATTTACTTAATTGGTGCTTGTTTAAATCTTTTCTAATTGTCACCAATTAATCAATGCTTTATATACTTATATGGAGATTGGACCAACTGAAACTCCAGATATATATATATATATATATATATATATATATATATATATATATATATATATATTCTTTCGGATATCTGCTATGTCCTATCGACACAAACAAAAGTGGCAAACGAGCGGTTTGGGTCGGATATGATTCGGGTCGAAACGGGTAATGAAAAAACGGATAAATTATCCGACGCGACCCATATTTAATACGAATAAAAAATAGGTTAACCAACGGATAATATGGGTAACCATATTATCCATGAGTTCTTGCATATGATCACTTTTGGGAGCATTCTTGGTCTCTCTAATCTGAGGAACCCCCAATTTAAGGCTTTACAAACGTAAAAATTAGACTCATTGGTTATCCATTTTATAAATGGATAATATGATTTTTATCCATATTTGACCAATTTTTAAAAAGTTCATTATCCAGCCTATTTTTTAGTGAATAATATGGGTGGTTAACTATTTTCTTTGAACCATTTTTCCACCCCTATTTACAACAATTATATAACTATTATGCAAATATAATTGATGATGTTGCTCTTAATGTAGCCAATGTTAATCCCACTATGCATTGTACCACTTCTACTATTGTGGATGATGATGAAGGCCTTGATAGTTTTAATATTTTTTTACATTTTCTAACACTCAAACCAATAGCAGGAACATTAATGAACTTCAATTCTACTTGCAGAAGTAAAAAGAGCCTCGCACAAAGGAATTTTCACCGTTGGGATGGTGACATGAGAATGGAAAGTAATTTTCTGTTCTTTTCGCTATGGCTCGAGATGTGCTGAATGTGCCAATTTCAACTGTTGCATCAGAGAGTGCATTTAACCAAGCAAGACAATAACTTGGAGACACTTGTCACTCATTGGGAAGCAATGCTTTGGAAGTTTTAATATGTTTCAGAGATTGTATTAGATCGGAACGAAGAAATCAAGGATGTGAAGATGTTGATAGCCTAGAAGACGAGGAACTTGGAGATATATTAACACATGGTAACCCATCCGAATTTAACACTCCAGAAGAAGGCCACTCAGTTCATATTGATTATGACGAACTTACTAAGGCAATGCAAAACCTTTGAATTTACTCTTTTTGGTTAATTTACTTGTTGTTAAATGTAAACCTTTCAATTTGTAAGTTTGAATTTTGAAATAAATGTAGCACTTGCAATTTATAAGTGTAATTTTTTCTCATTTTCATGTATTCTTTATATTTACTCTTTATATTAATATAACTTACAATAGTTATACAAAATACAAAAAAAAAAATTAAAAATTACACTAACTCGGCCCGGCCCTTTGTACCCGTAACCCTTACAGTTCATTTTTTACCTGGATGAACCCAAACTCGTTAAACCCGATAAGCCCCAACCCGTAACCGGACCGTACCCCAACCCGTACGGTTACTAATTTTTCCTATCCAGCTCGGCCTGGCCCATCCGTTAGACACCCTTAGTGTACGCAGACTTTACCCCTAACCCGATGAAGAAAGAGGTTATTTTCGAAAGACCCTCGGCTCAAGAAAACAAAAAGACAAAAGGAGACAATATTAGTATCACCACAAAAATCATAGGAAAAATATAGACAACATGAAATCCAAAAGAAAGATGCAAAGCTAAAGCGATAGCTAGTAAATAGGTCCTGCACTGAAAGGGAAATAGTAAGATACAATATTGTCACTAGCTATCTTAGACAAAAACCCTACCAGATTAGTCTCGCAAAGGTACGAAGTAAGGCAAGGTTTAACTACCTCCTAACCAACAACTTTAATATTCGACCTCCGCATCTTCCTATCAAGTGTCATGTCCTCGGAAATCTGAAGCATCGCCATATCTTGTCTGATCACCTCTCCCCAATACTTCTTAGGTCGCCCTCTACCTCTTCTCGTGCCCTCCACAACCAGCCGTTCGCACCTCTTTACCGGAGCATCTGGGCTTCTCCTCTGAATATGACCAAACCATCTGAGTCTCGCTTCCCGCATCTTGTCATCAATGGGGGCCATGTGCACCTTCTCCCCAATATCATCATTCCTAATCTTATCGATCCTAGTGTGCTCGCACATCCACCTCAACATCCTCATTTATGTTACCTTCATTTTCTGGATATGTGAGTTCTTAACAGGCCAACACTCCGCCCCATACATCATGGCCGACCACCGCTTTACAGAACTTACCTTTGAGTATCGGTGGCACTCTCTTGCCACACAAGACTCCAGATGCTAACCTCCACTTTATCCATCCTACCACAATACGGTATGTGACATTTTCGTCGATCTCCCCTCCCCCATGGATAACCGACCCAAGGTGCTTGAAGCTGCCTCTACTTGGGATGACCTGTGATTCAAGCCTCACATACACGCCCACTTTTCCCGGTTCAGCGCTGAACTTATACTCTAGGTATTCCGTCTTCGTCCTGCTCAGCTTGAAACTCTTAGACTCAAGAGCATGTATCCAAACTTCCAATCTCTTGTTAACACCGGCTTGCGACTCATCAATCAGAACTATGTCATCGGCGAATAGCATGCACCATAGCGCCTCCCCTTGAATATGGTATGGTAACGCGTCCATCACTAGGGCGAATAAGAACGAACTAAGCGCAGAGCTTTGGTGTAACCCTATTACAACCGGAAAATGCTCAGAGGCACCTCCTACTATCCTAACCTGAGTCACTTTAATTTGTTCATTGAAAATATAACAAATACGCCGAGACTCTTACTCCAATGGAAACTTTAGTAAAAAAAATTGCTTTCTTATTAATATCTTGAAAAAAAAATATTGTGGACCGCACAAAAAAATTAAAAAAACAATTAAAATGGACCAAAAAGAGTATAAAATCCTAGCTGTGACTTGTTTATTCCAGAGTAAAGTGGTCTGAAATTTTGATAGAACTTGTTGTTGAAGTCTATTACCAACCTCATATATAAAATTTAGCAAATGAAGGTAGTTGTCGCAACCTTATTGAGGAAGTTAGAGATTAACATCATGTCATGTTCATTCAATTATTTTGACAAAATAAACAATCCTTAAAGAAAGAATCAATACATTATGTTGGCCCCAATCAACATTTGCACCACTCAATAACATGACATAAGCCTTTCTTAGCTTACTTTATCCCTTCGTAATTAATTTTTATAATACACGTACTATACTCCAATAAAATAGCCAAACAATTTCTCAATGTTCGATGTTAATAATAGCAATGAGAAGCTCCGGTAACGTTAACTAAGAGGATATTTGGGTTGGCTTTTAAGCGGGGAAAATTAGCTTTTAAGTTTATTTTATTTTTTCAGTATTATATAAAATTAAAAAGTGCTTAAAATAAGTTAAAAACTACTTAATACAAGTCAAAAGCAATAAGTTGGGCAACCCCAACTTATTGTTCTTTGGCTTAAAGTTATTTCTGCTGAAAAATTACTTTTTTAAGTCAATCCAAACGGGCTCTAAAACACTAAATAATGCTTAACTGAAGAGTAAACTAGCAGCTTACAACAACCATAACAAACCCGGTAAAATTTCATATGTGGAGTTTGAGGAAGATAGTGTATACACAGTCCTTACACCTGCCTAGAGAAAGTAGAGAGATTGTTTTCAGTAGACCTCGGCTCACAAAAGAGTAAACTAGCAGCCTAAATGGCAGGGGCGGATTTATTCCTGCCGAAGCGGTGTCACGCGACACCGCTTCGTCCGAAAATTTTACTAAATATATATATTAATACTGTACGAAAACGGATAAGTAGGAAAAATGACACCACTTGACATAAATTGTGTCTTGTTGTGTTGGTAATGTGCTTGTTTTTTCTCTAAGAGGTCAAAGGTTCAAATCTCAACTAGGACATTTTTCTTTTCCAAAAATTTGAGA
This sequence comes from Nicotiana tabacum, assembly GCF_000715075.1. NCBI lineage: Eukaryota > Viridiplantae > Streptophyta > Magnoliopsida > Solanales > Solanaceae > Nicotiana > Nicotiana tabacum. Next base: position 1,982,578 of record NC_134082.1, on the reverse strand, counting down.
GGGCCTTTGTAGTAAATATTGTGATGAAGTAGAATTGAACACCTTTTCTAACTTAAACTCAACAAAATCAATAGACTAAGATTATTTTTTGTCTAAAAGTATGATAATCAAAGTTATACTGTCCATCTTTTATAAATGTCGACACCGCTTACAAAATTTCCTGCGTACGACCCTGCTAAATGGATAAATCGATTTGTAGCCAAAAAAATATTAACCATCTATTTAACCCTCAACAAGATCAGAAATGTACGTTTCACCACAAAGAATAGTTTTGAGCTGCCAAAAAATACACAATGCGCATCCGGGGAATCGAACCCCGGTCAGTACCGTGGGAGGGTACTATGATACCACTACACCAGATGCGCTACTTGATAGCCACTGCAACGTCATTTTTATAAGAAAGTATGTATTCCAAACGTCCTATTTTTTAAATTTTTTTTTGCTACAGAAATTAATAATAATTACTTATTCGACTTATTGGCTCCCCACTTTTGGAATTTTCATTATCAGTAACATCAAAATGGAAATGTAAAGAATAAGCCAAAATCAAGAGAGATTTTAAGCCTCAAAGTCCTAGATTCTACAAAGCAAAGTAGGCATCTTTTCGTCTGAAAATCAGAGACTATTTTCTTGATAAATGAACATCTTATTCACAAAAGTAATGGCACCATGAAAAGAGTTTCCCAAGATGAGCATAAAATATCGTTGTCATAAAATGTTGTGACCTTTCGACTCTGAATGCGTGACTCTATCGGCTACTTCCAATATCGAACCCATATGCGAGTGTTTTTTTTTACCTTTGATTGACTAATACAACCTCTCAAGGAACGACGCTTTGATTGACTAATACAACCTCTCAAGGAACCCTTCGTCGTTCCTTGGATCGAACCTGGATTAAACCGATAAACTTGGGTCGTCGGGACCCTTACTTCGAGTTGAATAAAAGTAACACTTCGAGCCTAGAACCGTGATAAGGACTACCTACATTTGGCATCAAAGTGCCTGCATTATGATTTGTATACCTCTTGCTATCTGTACAAGAAGTTCTCTTTTTCCCACTACCACAAAATGTGAAGAAGAAAAAGTTTTATTTGCCTAGATTATTCTCTATACGAGTTAATTACATCTATGGCAATATACTGTTCTCTATTCTTCCAATTCCACATTTTAAACAGAGCATCAAGTAGGGAAACCAGGCCAGAGTTGATGCAAGCATTTGATCCAAGTCATTCAAATAGCATTTCAGTAACTTCATTAACTAGTACAAGCACCCACATCTTGAGCACAGAAACATAGTTCCTGACTCAACAACAACAATAACAAACCCGGTAGTTTCCTACAAGTGGGGTCTGGGGAGGGTAAGATGTACGCAGTCTTACCCCTACTCTTGAAAGGTCAGAGAGGCTGTTTCCGATAGACCCTTGGCTAGAGAATGAATAGTTCCTGACTCAAGTGGATAAAAATAATATATGTCCGCTCACGTGAAACTTTAATGCTCAATAACCCTATCTACTTTCAGAAAAATGAAAGTACAAACTTATAATAGTGCAAATATTTAGCGCGTTGACAAAAGCAAGCTAACAGATAATTGCAATTAGCACTACTTATGCACTCATGAGCTAGGCGCTGCTTCTGCTTTTCCCTCTGCAGCTTCACCTCCTACCTTACTGTTGTTTTGTTCTTTAGGTTCTCCCTCCGCCGTCTCTGAAGGTTTTGTGACTTCTTCCTCTGATAAAAGAGAAAAGAGATCACATTATAAGCACAGTGAAGAAGGAAATCTCAAAACTAGGATGAGCAATCCTTTTCTCTATCCCAGGACAAGGCAGGGAAAAGCAGGGCAGAGTCTTCTGGTTCTCACAATTCAACAACTTCAGGAAAAACAAATATTGCCTTTTCGTTACTGAATAATATACTTAATCGATGACTGTAACTCTAATATCATTAAAAAAAATCGGTGGGGTTGGAAGAGTGGTGTGGCATTACCTAAACAGGTGAACAAACAATTTGGTTCAACGACTCTAAGCCTAGTGGAAAATAATAAGTGGTCGCATATCATTATGGCATTGTAAGATCAACCAAGTATTCCCCATTGAACTAAAGCATATCCACAAGCAAGAGGAGGAAAATCATCATTATTTTCGCATAATAAAATATAAAAGTATAGAAATTCTTATAAAATCATATCAAAGGTGGTAAAAAGATTTCTTAAAAGTTATATCTATGTGACAAATCCAATAACTTCAAGCAAGGCAGTGGCGCACTACCATCCAAAGCAAAATTGCAAGTGTAAGCATTGGCTGTCATTCTTGGTACGAGGATTATTCATGCAAAACATGAACAGTCCTATAAGTGTTTCTACATTTTTAAACATTGATAAACTTAAAGCTACATGCTTGAATAGGTATACAATCTACTTCCACCCACCCCACATTCTAAAAGGGGCAAGGAACAAAAATTGGAAGAAACGGGAATAGAGAAGGAAAAAAGAAAACGGAGCAAATAATCTATACTTTGAGAAGAGTTATCAGCAATTCAATGAAAAAAGCCTATAATTTAATCACTGTGCATGAAAACATACAGAGTCTATCCATGCCAAAGAGATGCCATGAAATTCATTACCTTCATCGTCACTGTCATCGAGATCATCCCCCATTGCATCATCTCCAAGTCCCATGCCACCCATGTCCCCGAATTTCTACAAATTATCAAAGTGGAATCCTCAGAAGACATCAAATTAAATGCAGAACAGCAGATTATAACCGAGCAGATTCTTACCGAGAAATCCATCGAATTCATGTCAAAATCACCAGGAGCAGCTTAAAAAGTATGAGGCAACAACAAAGTTAGATTTCTGCTTTAGTGTATGTTGCTCAGACTCTTCAATAATGTTGCCCGTGTGTGTCTTATCCTCCAAAAATAGTGCAGTTTTGGAGGACCCGACATGGGCGGTGGCATTTTTGGAGAGTTCGAGCAACACAAATAAATATGGTTGAGGAGAGATTTAGAAAAAACATGAGATAAGTTGTACCAGTTTCATTGTCATCATCTTCGTCCACCCACTTATCCCAATCTACTTTCACGTAATGTGGTGCTTTCTCATCTCCACGCAACAATTTATTCCACCATTTCTTCTCTGATTTTTCCAAAACGCAGAAGATATTTCTCACGCCAATATTTATTTTGCTCTCCTTCAATATAAAATTGCAAATTACAGAGCAGTGCTAAATAATACGGGAGAATAGCATAGCAATTATACTAAGAAAACGCGTAAAACTAGCAAGTAAATCCTCCCACTTCCTACATGTTACTCTCTTAATAACAGCTAAATTGTCGAAACTGTTGTTTTGGTTGGTTATATTTTTTCTTTTCATTCGACTTCTATGAGTAAAAATCAAATATCACTTTCCATGAGTTATCCTTTTAATCCAACTTCACCATCAAGATTACTCGAGAAAGTGCCTTATCCAAAAGAAACCATTTTTCTTGAAAGTACGAGGACCCTCAGTCCTTTGATCAATAAAGAGGGACATCATGAAAACTTTACAGGCAACACATCTCACAAATAAATCAGTCCATGAAATTGTTTTGACAAAGGAGCTGTTCAAACAGGCAAGATGTAAAGGTTGCTCTTTGGTAAGAGAGCTCAACCAAGACATTAGGACTCAAGTCACGCCAAGGGAGCAAAGTGGGAAAGGGCTACTGTTGACCCCTGGGGTAAGGAAATTCAGGGGGTAGGTTTCGCAATATTAAAAAAAAGGTACTCAATCCAGCTTTGACTATCTACAAATTACAGAACTCAAACCACGCAAATACACTTCTCTTTTTACCTCTGTTATATTGATGTGTAGGCAGGCACAGGTTTCAAGATATTTTGGATATGCGGAATACCTTTTTAACATTGCAACTAATGATCACATTTTTTTATGGGTGGAATATTGCTTTGTAAAGCATCAACAGCAGGCTCTCACTTTATCTCAGATTTCAATCTACCAATCTCTTTAACCAAGAAAATAATAACAGAATGAACATCATTATGCAGTTCAGCTTATCAAGCCTCCAGACTAACTTTGATTTGCCTAATAAGTAAGCTATTAACTCATTAGCCGTTGAAATTTCTTCTGCTTCTTTGAGCTAATTTTTGCAGTTAATACTTACTTCGTCTATCGATTTTGGTACTTTCATAGTTTCATGGGTTGAGCACTGAAGAATGGCTGACACCCAAGAAAGGCCACTCCCAACTATCTAATAGAATAGATGCAACTACGGAACTAATGGAACCTAAGTTATAAATCCTCTTTGTTGGAAATTTAGGTTCAAGAAGAAATTAATCTACACCAGTTTTACTAGATAAACTCACACTAAACATGATTTGCTACATTTCTGTCATAAGATTATCTAAACATGCCTCATTTTTAAAAAGAAAATATCATGCCTAAGAATAGATTAGGTACCCATAAAATTCAAACCACATTAATATACAATATCCAGCAGCCATACCGGAAAAAATCTCTTACCTCAACGTTAACTTTATCAAAAAGCTCAAGTTTCAACTCGTATGCATAGCTTTCCGGTCCAGCTGTAGCAGAGAAGGTAAAAATTCCTTCAGGGTCCAGATTTACCTTTGGATTTTTAGCATCAGGTAATTGCACAGTGAGATACACCACATCTGGCCTCTGGGCCCACTTCACTTGTGGATGGCGGCTATGAATTCATAAAGAAGGGGAAAAGAAGAAGCAATTTTTAGCCAATAGCTCATCCCAGAAGTGAAAAATAAAGTGAAACAAAAATGTCTGTTGTGTCAATGAATGTCCCTTGCAAGAGGTAGTGTTAGATGCACTCAACAATCCTATTGAGTGAACAATGATATAAATGAGCAGATACAAAAATGCAAAGGCATTTGTGCACATTATACAATTAACAAAATATTTCCGATCATGCAGAGGTTACAAGGAAAATAAAGATGCAGAAAAGTGGCATTACCGAAGTCATGCGAGTATTACGAGGGAACCCTTATGGGATTTTTGCATTCGTCAAAGGGATTTTATGATTCTTTATATTGAGGAGATAGAAAACATAGTTATAATTCCAGAGCAGTTTAAAATTCACTGTAACAGGTCAATTTCCTGTCAACTTCAATGTACATCTTTGGAAGTTACAAGGGAAGAGACACCTGACCCAAGTGCCTTGAGTTATGTTACTCAGAATTACCTGCTAAACAAGAACCGATCACTAAAACCACATAAAAGCATCTCTACTAAAAAAAAAATCAGAGGTAGCTGCTTAGACTAATCCCTCAGTGTATTATCACGCCTTGCTGGAAGCAAGAATAGAGAATCTTCATTCAGCTAGGGTTGGAGTGCTAGAATACACCAGCCTCATTAGTGCTACTCCCTCCATCTAAATTTATGTGGCAGTGTTTGACTGGGCATGGAGTTTAAGAAAGAAAGCAAGAGTTTTGAAACTTGTAGTTTAGCAATCCATAAGCATATGTGTGGCAAATATATCATCTCATTAAGGGTAAAATAAGAAGTTTAAAGTTAATTTATTTCTAAATAAGAAAGTGTAACATTCTCTTTGGGATAGACAAAAGGAAAGTATGACACATAAACTAGGACAGAAGGAGTAATAGTTAATGACTTGCAAAAACAGCAACCACCAATAGAGGTAAATCCAGAACTCTAAGTTCAGTGGGAGCAGAATACTGGTGCACACACTATTAATTATAAGCATGCAGATATACATCTAGTGTTCAAGTACTAGCAGCAAAAAAAGCTAAGGTGATTTCTTCCTACCTTCCTAAGCATTGGTAAGTAAACTTACCAAATACATGTACTAGTGGGATGATGTAGGTAATCCACTAAAATAGGCGAGACGCACAAATTGATGCGCACACAAAATTATTCTGTATATTTAGTTTAAGCAAATGTCAGCGGGTGCATTTCTGCCCCTGACTACCAAAAACACTCAATTTCATTCATTTCGTCCTGCTTCCCCTAGGGAAGGGGGTGCTCAGAGGAATAGCTCATAGACAAGCACATGGTTAAGTACAAATGGGATGATAAATAAGGAAACTCACATCTGCAGTCAAAACTCCTTTTAAGCAAAGACAAGAAAAGTTAAGTGATTTCTTTCTAACTAATCCTCAGTAAGCAAAATTATCCGTAATCGAAGATTTAAATTTGAAAGGTTTAGCATTTAGGTTTTTATTACTAAACCCATTACACTTTTAAAAGTATGGGCTCTGTAATGTCTTTTGAAAATTTTAGTGATTTTTCACGTATGAACCCATACTCCGCGTAGAAAATGCTTAGTTCGGTTGAACCTATTAATACATGCTTCATCAACCACTTATTACCCGATATTGGTACTAGTGGGTGAATGCAAGTATCCATTAGAATAGTCAAGGCACACACAAACTAACCCGGACACCAACATGTTATCATAACAACAACAACAACAACAACCCAGTATAATCCCACAAGTGGGGTCTAGGTAGGATAGTGTGTATGCAGACATTACCCCTTATAGTCGACCTTATACATAAACATACACACATACACACAAAATTATTCAACTATATATATTGTTTAAGCCAAGGTCAGCTGGTGCATTTCCACCCCTACTACCAAAAGCACTCCTTAACTTCATTTATCTCTTCTAGCTTCTCTCAGGCGAGGCGACCACAGGAACAACAATAATAACAATAATTACGCCTCCATACCAAATAAGTTAGGATTGACTATATAAATCCTCATTGATCATTTTCTCAAGCCAATATAAAGGAACAACTTATACTACAAGCAAATTGTTAAAAGTACAAGCGGGATCGTAAATAAGGAAATGTTGACATATGTGGTCAAAATTCCATATTTTTGTAATTGTACAAGTAACTTTGTCGACCATAGGCTTAAGCAACTGAGGAGAAACAGTCAAACACCTAATTTTTTGTTATAACAATACAAGATAACTCTACGGAGAAGCAGAAATAATTCTAAATTTTCTTCCTAATATTGTATATACCAAAATAACCTTAGTTTAAACTATTAAGTAATATATAATGACTTTCAAGGTGAACTTTCATATTTGTTGAATGTTTTTTTTTTTATATATTTAAATCATCTTGAAAGAATAAAGTACTTTCGAATTTTATCTTTATATTTTACTAAAATAAAATGATAAAATTCGAAAGTACTTTATTCTTTCAAGATGATTTATTGGAAACAACCACTCTACCCTAAGGTAGGGGTAAGGTCTGCGTACACACTACCCTCCCCAAACCCCAGTTGTGGTATTATACTGGGTTGTTTTTGTTGTTGTATTTTACTAAAATAAAATAAAAATCTTGATTTTGTCCTTCATAATAAATATTGGTAAATATTTATCTACTTATATAATATTAACTATTAAGTAAATCTCTTTATGTCCTTACTCATATTTTGATACTTGAAAACACTTTTTAAAAAGCTTGGCCAAACACAAATCACTACTCAAAAGTACTTTTCAAATCGAGTCAAACATAAACTGCTTTTTCTTCAAAAGTGCTTTTTTGAAAAGCACTTTTGAAAAAAATACTTCTCAAAATATGCTAATTTTTTCAGCTTGGCCGGATACAAGGCAGATGGAAATAAACTTGACAAACGCTTAATTTAATTTTTTATTATGAACGGACAAGGCAACTCTACTGACCAAGACTTAGGCATAAAGCAACAACAACAACAACAACAACAACAACCCAGTATAATCCCACTTAGTGGGGTCTGGGGAGGGTAGTGTGTACGCAGACCTTACCCCTACCCTAGGGTAGAGAGACTGTTTCCAAATAGACCCCCGGCATCCTTCCCTCCAAGAACTTCCCACCTTGCTCTTGGGGAGACTCGAACTCACAACCTCTCGGTTGGAAGTGAGGGTTGCTTACCATCATAGCAACCCCACCTTGCTATTAGGCATAAAGCATATTGAAAAAACAGTCCAAACTCCTAATATTTCATATGTAACAGATCATTTTTTAGAATTATTCAAATAAATATTTACAGTTTAACAAAATTCTCATCAAAGAAACAAAAACACCTAAATGGATAAACACATTAATGAATTAACAGTCAGACCTAAAAAAAAATACGAACACTCTGTATTAAATCAAATACGCAATTTGAAATTATAATAAAATGCAGTAAAGTATATATTACCTCATCGTTGTAGTTTAAGCGCTGAAGAAGGACAAGTGAAAAACCTAGAAAGGCAGAAACTGTAGAGGCACAACTGGTAGTGATACACTTGTAATTTGCAAAAGTGATGAGTATCTACCAACTGTACCAAAGTCTTCTAGATTTTTCTTAAACCTTCTAAGGTTTTGCTTGCGTGAGAGACTTTAACAGTGTAATGGGCTTAGAAGTCGGCCCAGTAGTCTTTAGGCCCTTAGCCAGTTTTTCGTTAAAATAGCACAGGCTAGTCAGTTTTCGGACAGTTAATTGAAAATAGCCAGCGTTGGCAAAATTATTAAAAAATAGCCACTATTTTGTAGAAACACGAAAATTTCCACATAATATACTGGAGATCAGAGGACCTGTGTATGAACTTCCAGCATATTATGTTGGAACTCCACAACATGGAAAGTTTCAGGATAATATACTGGATATTGGAGAACTTGTGTATGAACTTCCAGCATATTATGTTGGAACTCCAGCACATAAAAAGTTCCAGTATAGTATACTGGAGATTGGAGTACCTGTGCATGAATTTCCGTTATATTATGTTGGAATTCCAGCGCATTATAAAATTCCAGCATGTTATGCTGGAAGTTTACATGTAAAAAATTCGAACTCCAACATATTATGCTGGAATATCTTCAGATCTTCGATTTAAACTTCAAACTATCAGGTCTGAATTTAAGCTCTGCCAAAGTCATAAATAGGGCAAGAATTTGAAGTTATGGGTTGTAGATTCTAGTTTGTTTAAGTTACTCGTTCTAAATTAATAATTTATATATATTCAATAAATTTCTTACGACAAATATAGAATTTGATTAAAGCTATTGGGTCAGGCCGAACTCATATAATGTGTTCTAGCTCTCCCCTGGCCAAAGCTTACTCTTGTATTGATTAGAATTATGCTTACTTAGGACCGTAGGTCTTCTTGATTTTGAGACGGCTAAAATTTAAAAGCTTTGTAAAAAAAATTGACTATTCTTTAAATAGGAGTCTTAAAAGAGGCTAGTAATGCACTTTTCCCATGTTTAAACTTGGAAACTTGTTTAAATATAGTTATTTTTAATTTAAGCGGTTGAATTGAGAGAAATTCAAAAATTCAGATTTACAAGTGGTCATTCAAAAATAGCCACAGTTTTAAAAGTAATTGAAATTTAGTCATTTTTCATGTAAAGATAAATTTGAACGAAAACATTGTTCAAAATCCGAAAAATTATTCCAGTATATTATATTGGAGATCCAGTATGATATACCGATCGAGCATAATATACTGGAGCTTGGAGTGCTCCAATCTCCAGTACATTATACTGGATCTTTCTGCGTGTTGGAGTTCCAGCATAATATGCTGAAAGTTCATACACATGGGCACCGATCTCCAGTATATTATGCTGGAACTTTCTATGTTGCAGCAAAATAGTGGCTATTTTTCAATAACTTTGCAAACGCTGGCTATTTTTGAATGATCAGTCCGAAAATTCGCTAGCCCGTGCTATTTTTACCGGCTATTTGGATTAAGGGATTTTTTCATTCTTATACACTATTTGAAACTTTATTACCATTAATGTCCATGTTTAGTTCATTACCCGGCATAAATAAGTTTTGTTTACAAAATATATACCATTCACCTTAAAAGGCTCTCAATCCATTATTTGTGCCTTCAATCAAGGGACGTAGTTACACCCTTTCCTTTTTTCTTTCTCCTTCTCTCTTTTCTTATGTTTATAAGCTAGAGCAAAAGTAAAAATATCATCAGAGCCTGGTCACCAGAAGTATTTGGTTGCTACAGTGTTGCGGAATTGTGCATCCAATAGCCAGGCAAATTACAACTATAAAGTAGTAATATTCTGGCTATATGAGCAATTTTTTCTAGCCAAGGAATTTCGTCGTTGATGTTAATGCCAATGTTGTTAAGTCAGTGAATTTTCATTTCTTGACATCTGTTTACCGTGAAAATGGTAATAACAATTAAATTTGATTTAATAGTTTTAAAAATACGTGATCTATTTTTATGCTAGTTGTTAGGCAGTTGATGTTACGTGAAAAACTTATAAACGAGATAAGAGCTTAAAGACGAGAGGTTGATCAAACCGAATTGCTGTCAATCGGGACCTCGAGCTTGCCTATATGAGGGCCTCGGGGTCGAGTCCGAAGCTCGGCTGGGAACTATCAAGGGTAGTCGATGGAGAGTAACAGTTATAAATAAATCAAAGACGACTCTTAATAATAAGCAATAAATGAAGAACAACGAATAGAACACAATAAATACTAGCAATAAATGAAGTAATAAGATCAAAAGAATGTCTACACTGAAGTTCATCAATATCTGTTTAATAAAGGAAAAATCATGAAATTAAAATATCATAAACATTGCAAACATACACCTTGACATGTCAATGGGTAGTAATGGAATATTCAGTTGTCAGTTTGTTAACATATTATGAATTCGTGTATATATGAATTAGTTTATATGCACACAATTTATTCATGGGAATTTTTTCGTACACTATCCAGTTAAATACAACTACAATAACATACGACTTAAATATAAATTTTATACAAAATTTATACAATATGTCTTTTGTATATTTTGTATCTGATTTATACATAGTAAAAATAAATTTCATACAACTAATTATATATTATACAATTTATCTACAACATATCTACAACTTTCACACATTATTTCTACCTAGTTAAATACAGCTACAGTAACAAACATAATGGAGTATGCATGTTGTTGATATGCATACATCAAACTACCAACAGCATTTGCGTATGATACCTTTGACATATACTTTTGTTCAGCTTCATCTTTTGGCGACATAGTAGTACTTAGCTTAAAATGAGGAGCAAGTACAGTACTAAAAGTATGTGAGTCTCTGTCCATTTGGTTTTATATCATGAGAATGTGTTTCCTTATATGACTTTAGCATTGGTCATTTGATTATTTCAGTTACATCTGGTCTGATTCCTGTAAAACCAGGGATATATAGGCAGCTCAAAAATCAGAGTGCGGCCTATATTTTTCAAACATCCTATTCGATCAAAATCGGTCATCAAAGTGACAGTACTTTCTGTCATTTTCTGGCATCTTATTCCAGCGAATTCTATTCTCTATAATCTTTAGTAAAGTAACCAAACATTGAATTGGATTCTATTACGATAAGATCCCCAACTTTTCTTTCGTGTTCAAATAGCCATTTGCTTTGCCTTTTTTCAATATATATCTTTTGAGTTTATTCAGAAGGGAAGAAAATATTATTTTTATCAACAACCAAATAAAAAAGAGAGGTTTTTTTTATTTCATTTAATTCAAGAATGGCAACAACAGAAGAGAAATCAATTATGGTTGTGGGAATAGAAGACAATCAACATAGTTTTTATGCATTGGAATGGACTTTGGATCATTTTTTTGGAACTTCACCTTCTCTTTTCAAACTTGTCATTGTTCATGCCAAGCCTTCTCCTGCTTCTGTTATTGGCCTCACTGGTCTAGGTATGTATCGTTAAATCTACCGTTATATTTTATATGATAATGTTTAACTAGACACAAAACTTAAAAAAGTAAGCGCGAACGATTCTCTGACACGTATCAAAACTATTCTTAGAACTAGTGGTTTAAAGATGTCATGACACCTTTATGGTTATAAGAGTATGTCAAACTTGACTCCTTTTATGTTAAGTGCAAAGTAAAATGATTTTTAATTGAAGAGTTTTTTGACGATATAGAAAGATGTCATATTTTACATGATGAAGTTTGATTGGATCGTTTGAGGCATTAATTTGACTGCTGATCAATTTTATGGTTGAATTATAATTAGCTAGATAAACACATATATTCTCTCTAACATTTTAACCTTTTAAAATATAAAAGTTTTACGTGCTTGATTTATGAGCCCGCGTGTGAGGAACATTTGAGACATGATGATGAGATTATCATATAATTCAATTTCACGGCTAATAGAAGAAAACATTATGATGATGGTTGAAAAGTTAATTATTTAGACTGAATTCATACTTTCGACACGAAATATAAATGTAAAAATAGCACGGTATAGCTAGTTTTCGGATTGGTCATTCAAAAATAGTCAGCGTTTACCAAGTCAATAAAAATAGCCACTATTTTGCTGCAACAGTGACCGATCTAGCATAATATACTGGAGTTCGGTGCACCTGTGTATGAACTACAGCATATTATGCTGGACCGGTATACTTGCTGGAACTCCAGTATATTATGTTGGAGTTCTAGTGTACTTATGCTGGAACTCCATCATATTATGTTGGAGTTCCAACATACTTATCCTGGAACTCCGGTATAATATGATGGATTCAAGTATACTTATGTTGGAACTCCAGCATAATATACTAGCTTATTTTCCGGGTTTTGAACAGTATTTTTGCTTAGATTTATCTTTACATGAAAAGTGATTAAATTTCGATTACTTTTGAAACTGAGCTATTTTTGAACGACAAGTTGTAAATTTGGCTATTTTTTAATTTCTCCCAATATAAATTTATATGTATATATTCGCTAAAATTGCAACAAGTAATAGATTTGAACCCATAATTTTCAAAATATAATGGTTCAACGTTAAAAACTTTAAAAGTTGAACTCATTAAGATCTGCCTATGGCGAGGAGTTATTAACTATAGATAAATTGGTCGTCTCGCGATGTCTTGATTTCCTTTTTGATGAATTGTAGGCAGTGTGGAAATTTTGCCATCGATAGAAACAGATTTGAAGAAGATTGCTGCAAGGGTTGTGGAGAAAGCTAAGGAAATCTGTACTGCAAAATCCGTAATTAGACTCTTTTTTCCTTTTATTTAAAGAGTTTAAGTTCTATGCATTGTCATCTATCTGTTGAAAAATATATTTTTACGCGTCATTTATAATAATCCACTAATAGTGGTTGTATTATTAATATTTTGTAGGTGAATGATGTTATAGTTGAGGCAGAGGAAGGTGATGCCAGGAATGTCCTATGTGATGCTGTAGAAAAGCATCATGCCTCTATTTTAGTTGTTGGTAGTCATGGTTATGGAGTTTTAAGGAGGTAAATATTCTTCAGGATCTTTGCACAAATAGCCGCTCGAATTCACTATTTATTTCTTTTTGCCGGTATACATAAATTATATACTAATTATACACGATTATATATGTATATATATTTGCGCGCTATTTCAGTAAAGTAGTTGGGTGGGCTGCTATTTAGGTTAATTTTTCCTGTTTTCTTTCTTTAATAAAATGAAACGATTACTTGTCGTTGCTTTCATTTCGGTTTTCTGATTACAATACTCAATTTTAGTTTTGTATCTTTGTATTTTTTTTTCTTCGGTTTTAGAATCGGTGTGATTGTTGTTGCCCTTCCTTTTATCTTTCCTAAACCGAGGGTCTTTCGAAAACAGTCTATCTGCCTTCTTGAAGGTAGGGGTAAAATATGCGCATATACTACCCTCCCTAGACCCCATTTGTGCGATTATACTTGATTTTTGTTGTTGCTATTGTTGTAATAAAATGAAACGAAGAACGATTTTCTCTGTTTCCTTAGGATGGATAACAATTGAACAAGGACTTAAGTTAATATACAATAATAGCATAAAAATATTTTACCGACCAATGTTTATGTCAGGCAAAGCACGAAAAGTGATTGATCAAATTCGCGGACGTTACTACGACGAAAAGCTTAGAGCTCATGCCTTTTCAAGCATGTCATCCCATTTTGAAATTGGTTTATATTGGGGTCTGGGGAGGGTAGTGTGTACGCAGACCTTACCTCTACCCTAGGGTAGAGAGACTGTTTCCAAATAGACCCCCGGCATCCTTCCCTCCAAGAACTTCTCACCTTGCTCCTGGAGAGACTCGAACTCACAACCTCTCGGTTGAAAGTGGGGGTTGCTTACCATCAGAGCAACCCCTCTTGTCAGTAAAGGTCATGTAGATTTACATATATTTACCTTATAAGTGATCCGACTATATATATATATATATAATCAATACATAAAACTTAAACTCATTCAACAATTGTCTCTACTCAATTTTTCTTGATATTAACTCCTTGTGCAATTGATTGTGCAGGACTGTTTTGGGTAGTGTGAGTGACTATTGTGCTCATCATGCCCACTGCAGTGTTATGATTGTGAAGAAGCCAAAGCATAAATCCTAAGGTATTTTTTCTTGGTATTTGATTCTATTTGAGTGAACAAGTTTTAGATGTTATAAATATGTCATCATTTTCTCCAATTTGTGGAGGAGAACTCAGTTGACTTTGTGTATTTATCCAATTAACAGTTTGTTTGGATGGTTGTTACATATCGTTTCATAATGTATCGTATCGTATTATATTGTACTATATTGTATCGTTTGATGAATACAATGTTTGGATGGATTGTGTCGTTTTGCCGTCGTTTCATGGCATCATGCACCAGTAATATGATGAATAAATTTGTAATATTACAAAGAAAAATTATGATACGGTATATAAAAAGGTAGGGTAAATGATAAAATAAAATTATTTAATAATAATGAAGCGTGAGATTGAGAGAAAAACACAAGGAAACGACGTGACCACATCAAATCGGTCGTTACGTAAAGTGACACATTTCATCGTTACGTAATGACGGATTTAACGATATGATACAATAAAATTTAAATAACAATCAAAAGAAACATTGTATTTAAAGTAACAATACAATACGATATAATAAGTAACAACCATCCAAACAAGCTGTTACTTGACTCTCAATAATTTTCATATTTAGCTGTTTTAAGGTTGTAATTGTTGTGTAACATATTAGTGGCAAAAATTCATACTATGTGTAATAATTCACAATGTTATGTATGAAATAAGAGACAGTATAGGAAGCCAACTTTAATAGTGTGTGTCATGCAGGGGCGGCTCAATAAATTTTGTGGCCTAAAGCCAAACTTTAACAAGAGGCCTTAAATTTTTAAAAAAAAATATATTTTATTTAAAGTCTATTTTTTAATATTTTGATATGTAAAATCATACATAATTTCTTAAAATCTACCCGTTTTCTATTTAGGAAAATTAAAGAGAGAAAACAGTAATATTCATGTCAAACCTATTTCACAATTTATTCACGCGTATAGAATTTAGGGAAAGATCTACATTGCCAAGTTTTTAACTGAAACAATAAATCAATCATAAATTAAAATATTATTATTTTTATTTATAAAGAACCTTTCTACATAAAATAATTAATACAAATTTAACTAAGTACTCATTGTGGGTAAAATTTGCGGCCCCTAAAAGAGTGAGGCCTAAAGCAAATGCTATAGTTGCTTCACCCATGAGCCGGCCCTGGTGTCATGTAACATTTAAACTCATCTAAATTTGATATTTTATAAAATAAAATAAAATAAAAATAAAAAATACTAAACATTCTATATATTCTATCAGTATATAAATTTCCAATATGATTAAAACACTCTTTAAGAACGTTGGATTAAATTGTTAGATATGAGACAATTAAGATTAAGGAAAAAATGATTTACTGTTAAATTTAAATAAAATAGAAGATTGCATATAAATTGAATAGAAGATTACATATAAAAAAAATGCATTACACTTGAATAATAATATCTCACAACTCTCTTTCTGCTATTTCTAAAGGTCTATTTTACCCCTACATATATGTCGTTATTACTCCACTTATCCTCTTATATTCAAGAAAATAACGATATTCTAAAGCACTTAGTTCAAATGCATTAGATCCTTCTAAATATTGTGTGCTTGCCACTTTTTGCAAGTATATTTCGTAAAAATAGCACGGTATAGTCAGTTTTCGGACTGGTCATTCAAAAATAGTCAGCGTTTACGAAGTCAATGAAAAATAGCCATTATTTTGCTACAACAGAAACCGGTCCAGCACAATATATTGGAGTTCGGTGCACCTGTGTATGAACTCCAGCATATTATGTTGGACCGGTATACTTTGCTGACTCCAGTATAATATACTGGAGACTGGAGCATCGGTGCTCCAAACTCCAGTATATTATACTGGACAATTATACTTGCTGGAACTCTAGTATATTATGCTGGAGTTCTAGTGTACTTATAGTGGAATTCCATCATATTATGTTAGACATCAAATTATTATTAATACTAGATTTCAAAGTTTGTACAACCATGGTTCATTTTTTGTTTATGTTTGTCACATATCAAATTCAGCTAAATTTTGTGTAATTTTGATTTAATAAAAAGTGAAGATCTTATTTGTGGAAATGGCATGATGAGAAAAAGAGTATATTTGAAGTTATGCTTTGGTACGATGGAAAACATTTTTCAATTTTTCATATTTGGTTGGCTTAAATGTTTTGGAAAACATTTTTCTTATGAACTCATTTTCCTACAATTGAAGGAAAATGTTTTCCTTATCAAGAGAAGGGAAAACATTTTCCAAAACTCATTTTCAACCTTCCTCACCCTCACCAACCTACCCCCTCTCCAAAAAAGTTTTTTTTTTTTAAATTTCAGTTTTTCCGTTACCACCCATCCTACTACCCCTTCACCCCCTGCCCCACCCCCTCTTCCACCTCCACCCGCGCAAAAAAAAATTATTTTTTTACCTTAATTTTTTTTTTTTCTGCAAATCATTTTTCCGCATCACCCGCCCACCTGCGAAAAAAATACTTTTTAAATATATTTTTCAATTTAATTTTATTATTTATCGGTTTAAAGGCTCAAAATTTTACAAGTTCCAAAATTATGAGTTCGGAGGTTTATGTGTTTAGAAGTTTACGGGTTTAGAAATTATAAAGTTTATGGGTTCGAAATTTCGCGATTTTGAAAGTTTAGCGGTTCGAAAGTTTATGAAATTTGTGTGTTCGGAAGGTTGTTGGTTTGAAAGTTTATGCATTCATGTTTATTATATCTAAATTATTTATGAATACTCTTGAGATGTCATTTTCCTTAATTTGCGTACCAAACACTGGAAAATGAAAAAGATAACTACTTGTTTTCCAAGAAAATATTTTCTTGGAAAACATTTTCCGTTATACCAAACACACCCCTAATTTGAAAACATTATTCTTTCTAAATTGCAGAGAATTTTTACGGTAGTCGCATGTACCATACGCGACATGCTTAAAAATCATTCTGCAGGTCACACCTTTTAGAGTCGCCTATTCAATGCATTTCCTTTTCCTTTTTTCAATTGCAGAAACTGACTATTTGTTTCAGTTTTTGGCAAGATTTGTTTCTGCACTATGATTTGCAGAAACAAAGTTTTTGGGCTTTTAAGTCAATTCACATATGCTCCTTGTAACCGACAAGGGACGCGTATTGTCAACTTTGCTCAGTAATTCCCTTACTAACAACACACATATAAATCCCACCTTATATCACCGCATGCACATTAACCCCTATCCTTATACCGCCGCACGTGCATCAATATCACAGCACAATAAAAATTCGCACCATAAGTGTAAATATGCCACAACTTGCCGAAATCAACAATACCAAAGTTACCACAATATATAGACCACGGCTCAACCACAATGGACTACTCTCCCTTCAAGATAAAGAGCACTCATTGTTCCTAAATCAATTGATTTTGAAGATATGCTTTCACGCATTGGAACATTATTTTTTTAAAACTACATACTGTTTTCCAGAAATATATTGTTGCAGAATCAAGGTCATAAAGTGCTAAATAACAATGTCATTACATAAAATATCCATTCATCACCAGGCAAATAACAAAATCTGCAAAAATTCCAAGACATAATTTTCACATCTTACCACCATACATGCTGCAAAGGTTTTTAAATACTAAAATACTGCAATCTTCCCAAGTCAGAGAAGCAAAAGTTTACAATTTAGTTCTAGTTTCTCATGGACCAAGATATTCAGAAGCCATTTCATGCGACTTCTTGCAGGAAAAAATGACCCCCAACACCTCATGCTGATCTTTTCAGGCACAACAGCACTCTCAATCACAGCAACTGGAGATCAGTTTATTCCACGATGCAAACTTACCTGTAAAATTGTAACCCAAATTCAACAAAATTGTTATGGTGATTACAAAGACAAGCCGACAGGAGATGACTTCGATATGAAAAGAAAGAGTCAACAAACATTTATAGTGGTTATGCATCAAGCGACCTAATGACTGTCCACAAAGCCATTTTTCTAACCAATTGAAAAATGACCAGCAATTGATATGATCTACAAAAAACAGACACATGAGGAAAGAGGACCTTGACAAACTCCCACTGCGGCTACGGCTACGGCTCCTGCTCTGACTTCTCCTGGAAATGCGTGGTTTTGGGCTTTTACTCATGCTCTGGCTTCTCCTGGAATTGCGTGGTTTTGGGCTTTTACTCACACTCCGGCTTCTCCTGGAATCGCGGGGGGGTGGGCTTTTACTCACGTGTTTTGGACGCTGTGGCCAATCGAGTCAAATATAAAACGCCAACAAACAGAAGATTCCATGTAAAATGAGAATGTAATTAACTAACTTAATACAAACATAATAGATAAAATGGTTCTTCTGCCAGATTCAATACTTCCAGGTCTCCATTTTATTTTAGAAGAGAGATTTGACTTACAGATGGTACTGGAGATCTGGATCTTGATGGAGATCTGCAAAATGTCCACAAACAACTCAATTTAATATCCAACCTTCCGCTTAACAACTTTCATCCAACTGCCTTGATCCACTTCCACGTCAGAGTGACCATAAGCAAAGTAGATATGCAGAAACCCGTAATCATTTCACCATCCCAAAGAGAAAACAATGACATGTATGAAGCCATGCAAGTTACCTAGTTAAGGAAGAGTTCTAGTCAATAATTTAAGTTAGTGCTGTTTGAAAGACCAATTAACAGGAAGTGAAAGAACCAATTAGTGTCTTTATTAGCTTGGCAGATGGCGATCCCAAATTCAAATTGAAGTTAGTACGCCAATCCAGCTTGACCATCAAAATCCATGATCTTCTTGTTCCCAATCTAGCACCGACTGACATTTCATGATGCTCATTAGAAGAGAGACACCATAAAAAGATTCCGAAGTTGCCATCTAGAAAACATCATACCTCCACAACAAAAAATGTTGAAGGCAAGATCCTATCCACTCAAGATCCTAATATGCAATCCAAGATCCTCGCATATATCCAATATCTAGAAAAACCAACAATGTGACTTCTCATATTTACAAAGGAAACAATAAATGATTATACCTTGACAACACAGTATATTTTCCCAATACGACATTTCCGAAAAGCAAAAGTAACAAGAAGCATAGGAACAACCAACTTCTAAATCTAACACCCCACAACAGTTATCTTTCTAATGGATTCAACTGGAAAGCAGTATACATCCATTCTTAACTGAATGGCCACGTTTAATAGCAGAACTTGCAATGAATGTTAGAAATTCTGGACAGCAGGGTTTAAAAAATAAACAACAATCCCATGCACAAATAGGTTAAAAGATGTACAGGAATCTTATAAAAGAGCAGAGCACTATAATGTTCCTTGTTTGGTCTATCAAATGGTTTGAAATTACTGTCAAGTTCAAACCTTTCAGCAAAATGAAGATAACATCTAGATATCTCTCTCCCTCCCAAAAAAGCAGGCGCAGTTTTTTTACCTTACCATAACATATGGCCTCTTGAAAATCCAGTATGAGCAGGATATTTGCTAATGATAGCTTCCCATTCACCCGCTAAGCCACCACATATTGGCCTAGGATCTTGACAAATTTCCAAAAACGTTTTACAATTTTGATATCGGTCCCTCAACCTGATCGAGGGATTAAAAGCTTTATGTTCATATGCAATACACATGCTTCATTGCTCTATCCGGAAAAAGAAGGCAGCTGAGGGGCCAAAACATTCCAGATCTATTGCAGATAATATACAACTAAAATAAAGCATAATAATGCATCACGAACAAATCACGAAGTAAGGGGGAACAATTAGAATCATTTTTAGATGAGCTTTGCAATGTAAACTTGTCAATTATACATGCAGAGATATGTGGAAGCGAAATGAGTCACATAGCAAGAGAACTTTTGCTTCAAGGCCATCTTACGTCATCAACAATACAAGGTTTAGTCAAGGGTTCAGGGTGTTAGAAACAAGGTCCTCAGCTGCTTGCCCACTAAATGAATGAAGAAAAGTTGGGATGCAACAACTAATTCACAGGTATCTCTCACAATGAAAAGATTAAAATGATTCAAATCGATAAGTACCAAGGACACAGATAAAAACATATATAAGTGTTATACTAGATGCATCTTTTACACACCCAGCCCTAACAACAGAAATGGGTAGCATATAACCAGTAAGGAAGATTACCTTGACACAGAGCGTCCTTTTAAACCAGAATGGGGCTGAGACGACACAGATCGAGAACGAGATCTTGTACGCTTTGAAGATTTAGCTTTAGGAGATTTGCTGCTAGGAAAGAGAATATCAATAAGATCCATCATAGCATTAAAAGGTGAAGTCACTAGCTATAATATATGCAAACTACATTATCCAAACCTTCTGCTCTGGCTACGACTTGCACTGCGGCTACGACTACCACTCTTTCTTCCCGAGTAAGAACGGCTGCGGCTGCGGCTTCTAGAATTATGTTCCTTCACCTACATATGATGGAGAGTTATGGAATAGAATAACAAAAAAAGGCATTAACCATGCTATAACCGAAGTATTTGAAACATGTCCCCATCATACTCGAATCGTCGAACGAGAAAAAGCATTCCGGAACTCAGATTCATCGAGTTTTTTGATCTATATACAAAGAACATTAATTGCATTTGTTAGTCAAGCAAAGAAGTATTTTCAATATATTGAGCCAAAATTCAGGCTAATATGCGGAATAAGAAAAGAAATAACTTACAGCATATTTCATGTCCTCGCGGTTAGTATAATCCACAATCCCAGTGGTTCCTGAAGAGCAAAACTAATTGTTACCACACCATCCGCAATCATAAACTAGTTAAGGAGACCAGATGCTTCACAGGATGAAAATGGGGTAGAAGCACAAGAAAATTAAGTCAAAGATAAGGCGTCACACATTTGAAACACACAAATAAGAAAAATCTGAAGCACAATACTCCGGACAGGCCCTTATAATGCTTGGTTAGACCTTTGCACCATTTTTAGTCACAACCACTACCTTGAACCATCCAACAAGTCTCAGCTGACGAGTGACGCAAACCCCTAAGACAAAACATATCTTGCAGAAGGCAATACAGTGATGCAGCAGATGCTTTATCGGTCAAAACAGTTGTAGAACTGGAAGACACTTATTCCTACATTGCTATCATATGTGGCAGATCCGAACTTTATTCTTGAATCCTTTTGGAGTACAAGGGTATGGGTAGTGCCTGTCCCATTGAAGGACACGACCAGCTGGCAACGAAGGAAAGTAACTGAGGAAGGGAAATCACTCTGGAGAACAACTCCTTTGTACAGACAGTTTGCAAAGTGTTAAGTGTCCCACATTGGTAAAAGGAATGGATGGTTTAACTCCGTGCATTGGACAATCCTCACCCCATGAGCTAACTTTTGGGGTTGAGTTAAGCCCGACGTCCATTTTTAAACATCGTATCAGAGCCACGCACATCCCTATTCTTGGTTTATCCAATGCTGAATCTCATGTTATACTATCCACACACCAGCTGTCCCGTCTTGGGCAGTGGAGATGCTAAGTGTTCCAAAGTGGTAGAAAATGAGTTGTTGTTTACTTATGATCTTGGACAATGCTTAATGAGCTAACTTTTGAATTGAGTTAATCCATTGTCTCTTTTAAAGGTGCTTCAGAGATGCTTTTAAGTAACAATAGAGGCATATATGACATAAAATAAAGATGTTTATGAAATTTAGGTTTTTGGGGTGAAGTGCATGATATAGATGATTTTAATCCTCTTATGGACTTTATAGAATCTTTTGCTTAGTTGTAAAGAAAAATTAGAAAAAAAAGGCGGGCTTGTTACAAACAATTAAGAACATTATAAGTACCCCATCGAGTTTTCATAGATAGTTTAAGGGCCTTTAGTATCATTTTCCCCAGTAATGCAATATAACACAAGTATAATTAAAATAGTTAAGAAAGAAAAGAACCACAGCAGACCATATTCATTTTTGAGAAACTACTAATACAGTAATATAATATAAGAATAAGAAAATATCAATCTCCCAACAACACCACATTGACTTCAACCATGAGACGTATTTACGACAAATGATGTTAGTTTCTTTTGAGTGCATCCATGAGGTACCGGCTTGTATTGGGTGACTCATAGAGAACCATGTATTGATGTAGGTTTCTCTACTCTGCGGTATACCGCTTATATACCCAAACATCAATAAAATTACTTACCTAGTAAAAAAGACAAACAAGGTCAATTTTATGGCTAGATAAAAGAATACTTAAATACCTAATGGTGAGACAAAGCTAGCTCCTGTTAAATTATTCAAACTCATCAAAACGACCTACCAGGGCTATTTTCCCGACGAACTGTTGGAAATGATATAATATAGAGTTTTTAGCTAAAATTGTCCCTTATCTTTAGGAGTAGGTCTGTTTTTGTCCTTTAAATATACTCTTGAGCATCTTTAATCCGTTAAGTTTGCTAAAGTGGAGCACTTTTGGTCTAAATAACAGTAAGGGGTTAAAACTAACGATGACATTGTTAAAACACCAAAACCCTAGCTGTAAAAAGCTAAAGCTAACGCTTTCCTCCAATTCCTCCATCGCCATTCATGAACTCTAGCTCTATGAAGAAAAGACTTTTAAGACACATAAGCTTCTAAATCCCTTTGCTCTGAGATTTCTACTCTTTATGTCAGAAGGGATATAAAGCATAGCTTTTTCAAATATCTCAGCACTGGTCAGGAAATCTTTTGATTGGAAGTGCTCTTCTGCACTGTGGAAGAATCAATAATAGATGTTAAATGATTCATAGAAAGCTTTTCCACTTTTATATACATTACCAACAACGTGAAAAAAACAGAAACAATCTTGACTGTTTTGGCCATAAATTCCAAAGGTTAACAGAGTATGGACATATGAAAACAGAAAGATGTATGGACATATGGCCAAAACAAGGATAAGATTGACATATGGCCAAAACAGAAACAAGGATATCCATTTCACATAATCCCAATAACAACAACAAACCCACTAGTTTCCCACATGTGGGGTCTGGAGAGGGTAAGATGTACGTAGTCTTACCCCTACCCTAGAAGAGCAGAGAGGTTGTTTCCGACAAACACTCAACTAGAGAACGGCTGAAAAAGAAAAAGTAATTGCAACAAATAGGAATAACAACAAGATAAAATAAGATTGAATCTAACAATGCAGTTAAACTCTAGGTAGTAATAGCAATCTATGGATACAAGGATATCATACTAACACTAATGCTAGCGAACTGAGAAAGACATAGAGAAACGCTCGACTATCCAATAACCTTCTACCCTAATCTTCGACCTCCACACTCTCCTGTCAAGGGCAATGTCCCAGTTAGCTCCAGTTGCGCCATGTCCCGCCTAATAACCTCTCCTCAAAACTTCTTAGGCCTACCTCTACCTCTCCTGCTACTCAATGAGGCTAACCTTTCGCACCTTCTAACTGGGGCTTCTATACTTCTCCCCTTAACATGCCCTAACCATCTCAACCTCGCCTCCGCATCTTATCCTCCACAGGGGCCACTCCCACCTTTTCCCAAATAACTTCATTCCTAAGCTTATTCAATGGGTATGCCCACATATCCACCTTAACATCCTCATCTCAGCTACTTTTAGCTTCTGGGTATGAGAGTTCTTGACAGGCCAACACTCTGCTCCATACAGCATAGTCGGTCTAACTACAACCTTGTAGAACTTACCTTTAAGTCTCAGCCGCACATTCTATCACACAAGACAACGGAAGCGAGCCTTCACTTCATCCATCCTGCTCCGATACAATGCATGACATCTTCATCAATCTCCATGTTACCTTGTATTATAGATCCAAGGTACTTGAAACTACCTTTCTTAGGGATGACTTGCGTATCAAGCCACACCTCTATATCCTCTTCCTGGGTACCGTTGCTGAACTTGCACTCCAAGAATTATGTCTTGGTCCTGCTCAACTTGAAACCCTTAGACGCTAGGGTCTGCCTCCAAACCTTCAGTCTCTCATTAACACCACCCCATGTCTCGTCAATTAAGACTATATCATCAACAAATAACATACACCATAGCACCTCACCTAGAATGTGTCTCGTCAATGCGCCCATTGCCAAGGAAAATAGAAATGGACTAAGAGTTGATCCCTAGTGCACCCCATCACAACCGAAAAGTGTTCCGAGCCTCCTCCCGTTGTCCTAGCCCAAGTCTTAGCTCCATTAGGTGGTTGTGAAATTTAAAAAAACACTTAATGATTAAGATCTGAATAATTAAAATTCAGACTTTAAAAAGAAACACACTTAACATCTGAGATCTGAATGATTAAGATTCAGACCTCCATTAAGTGCAAACAAATGAGGCCTAGATCTTACTTCACCTCTAATTAATCATACTTCCAATGAAAATGTAAACCCCCTATCAAACAGCAGGTTATATTACATGACTAACAATAATTCACTTCAAATTCTAAAAGTTCTGGTCAATAAAGCAATGAAATAAACAAAAAACAAACATACCAAAAAAGAAGATAAAATGCTTATCTAGTTAAAAACGAAAGATTTCAGAGGTCATTTACTAAATTGGATTAGCCTCTACATAACATTTATCATGCTTATTCAAGATCGGTGGCAAGCAACAAATTAGATAGCAGTACTATCTGGTTTTGACATCAATCTTATCACCAAGGGGAAAGAGTCCAGGCACCTCTTCAAGATAGGTACCAACATTTATTCAAAGCATAAAGGAGACAAAAGCACAAGCAAGCACAAAATGTCCTTCAACACGAAAACGGGAAAAAATAACCTCTCTTTTTTCCTTATATCTTCTCCTTTCAGTCACACGGAGCTCCCACGTACCTATCCAATGATGCCTCCAAAACGACTAATCTCCTCCACCAGACCCCTTGGGTTGAATCATATTGCATGTCCTCAACCCTACCAAGGGGCATTTCTTTTAAACTTTCCTCCTATCTCCCTTTTACTATTGTCTTGCCTTGCTATTTATTGTACTTTATGCCTCCTTCCTCCAATCTTTTTTGTACCTTTTTTTTAATCTATTTTCATTTACTTCTCTTGTAATATTCTTTTAACTTTCTGTTAATTCTTTCTTGTGTTATTATATAATACTATGGCACCAAAAGAAACTTTTATAATTGTTCGTCTTGAGTGGATGGAGTTATGTTTTGAATGACCATGTACAACTATATAGTTCAGCCAAATGGTATTTTAGGACTAAATATTTTAAACCAACCCTAAGCTAGAGACTCAAATATATGATGTAGCTGACTGAATATATCAACTCTGACCAGGATAGAAATCTCACCCATAATCCTATCCAAACTGAGGGATGATATCACTTGTTCCAGGCAAGCGGGCTAAACTTCATAGTACAAACTAAGCCACAAAACACTAAATATATACTTAATTCAAATTACTGCAGCATTCAGCAATTCTGTACGC
This sequence comes from Nicotiana tabacum, assembly GCF_000715075.1. Taxonomy (NCBI): domain Eukaryota; kingdom Viridiplantae; phylum Streptophyta; class Magnoliopsida; order Solanales; family Solanaceae; genus Nicotiana; species Nicotiana tabacum. The sequence continues at coordinate 1,956,772 of NC_134082.1, read as the reverse complement.
TCAATAAACCCAAAAATGTCTACTACTCATGTGTTGCTATCAGCAGCTATTCTCAGGCCATAGAACACAGTTTGGTTTTGATCCAGTCTAAACAGACAATATTAGATGCTATAATGGGGAAAAAGACACTTGAGGACCGAATGATTAACCTACAGCTACATTCTACACAAGGTCTTAAGAAAGGATTCTACTTTGAGAAAGTGCTTCCTCTTTATTACAAAAGATGATCAGCTAACCCAAGAGCATAAGTTCTACAACAACCAAAACAGTTGAGATTCAAGATGTCCAGCAAATAAATTTCTATTTTCTAAACAACAGATTACAAATCCTTCTTCTCCAACCCCTTCTCAAAAGAAGAAAATCCAAAATAAAACAGAGAAAAGAAAAGGAGAAAGGGGAGCTTCAGAGACTTAACTCTTTATTTATCAAAATATAGGTTCCTGATGTAGACAAACTTTTTGTGGTATAGTATAAAACGAATCTTTATATAACCAAAAGATAAAAGATATGAGCATAAACTAGTTTCTGTTGTCTGTCATCTTACCACCACCCTCACGGAAAACTTGTGAGAAACAAACATCCCCAGCTCGACGCATGTGATCCTATATATAAGAAACACAGAATACAAATATTCAGCGGCTAGAAGATAAATATTGGAAAAAGAGGATAACTTTTTTCCCTTGTCCTTATGATTCACCACTAAGACACCACTAACCTTAAGATCCTGCCAGGATGCTGAATGGGGCAATCCGGTAACTAATACTGAAAATAAACAAGTGAATAATATGATCAAAAAGTATAAAATGCAATAAAACATACTACGCAAAGCACATTTACAATAAACATGCCTCGATACTCAGTACGTTTGGGCGCTCCAAATTTGTGATTACGACCGCTACTATTGCCACTATAACGATCATTTGCTGATGAGTTACCACGCCCACCATGTGCAAGCTCAACCTGTGTAAATATAAACAATATGTACAATTAAACAGGGTTAAAAATCTACAAAAGAAAGCAATTGATAACTTAAGTGTCATATGTGCATACAATATGTTAATTTGCCTTAAAGACTGACTAGAAGCAAGATGAAACAGACCTGAATAAAGTGGAATGGGTAATAGAACTGGTCCCAACTAATATGGGACAAGCATTTAAAAGAAAACCTAATGGTTTAGGTATTAGGTTTAGGTGAAACCTTAAGGGTCATCTGAAATGCAATCAAGACATACGAATTGAAAACCCTGATTCAGTAAAATGCAATTGACACTTCTTAAAGCAAAGCAAGGATACAGTTGATTGATATATGTGTGTATCCAATACGCTGTTAAGATTTTACTAACCCTCAAGCGATGCCCATCAAAATCATAGCCATCACGCCCACGAATAGCATCATCAGCATCACGAGCCTCTTCAAACTGTTAATTTTTTCAACAAAATGATGTCAAAATAGCTTAAAATTCCAGAGGGGTATATATCCAATGAAATTCATTTTAACCAGTGCACCCAAAACTCACCTCAACAAAAGCATAACCCGGGGGTCTTGGTGGAACTTTCAGATCAATATGAGCTATCGGGCCATACTACAATTATACACCACACACATTTAAGCTTCGGACTCAAATAATTGGACATTAGTAAAAGACATCCAACTGTAGTATGAAGCAAAGTGTACTACAGGTACCTTGTAGAACAGATCCTCCACTTCTCGCTCACGAATATCACCAGGAAGATTACCAACATAAATTGTCCTACTTGAACGACTCATTATTCCTATAAAAAATCAAAAGAACTTCCAATTAAACACCGCCTGGGAAACAAAATTTAGATAAAAACCATGAAGTCACACACACACACAAAGATGGAGCCATGATTTCAAACAAGGGGATTCAAAAAATACATAAATGTCACACTTGGAAATTCAACTTGTAACCTAAAGCAACTTTTGAAACCCCTTTTACAATTGCACCATAATTTTATTATGCAATGGGAGTTCAACAATTTATATATAAGCAAAAAACAAAAACCATTTTTGCCCTAGTTACCAAGTATAATTTTCGGACAAAAGGAATTCAATTGAACCCCCTTTCACTCCCTAGCTCCGTCCCTGCATACATACAGACATACACGCATACAATGGCGGAACCACCTTAGGTTTAGCCCTTTCACCGGAAAATTACACTGTGTAGTTACGTCTATTTTATTTTAGGTATATATATATATACTATATATTGAATATCCTTAGCTTTAGCTTCTTGTATCTCTATTTTTATATTTTGACATTCCTTATTGAAATTGCTCGCTCCGCCACCGCATATATACATACATATATGGCTGCACAATTACACATATACATCCATAGATTTTGTACATATACTTTGATAAATTATTTTGCCCGTGTATAGACTGCTTCTACGCTGGATCTATCTCTGACGGAAGTTTTAACTCAATTGAAAAACAAATTTTACCGGACAAAAAATGTAAGAAAAAAAATTGAAAACAGATCTTTATAAAGGGAACTACCATGAATGGAGACTGGAGAATCGTACCTCAGAAGATTTGATGACGGATGAAAACAGAGAGCTGAGAAATGAGAAAATTTTGGAAGGTTAGGGTTTTAAAGAATAAAGGGTTGAGGATGCTGCTATAAATATCCTATTGGACACGTCTTTACTAATTTTTCTTTAGTTAATTGTGAAAATTATGTTTTTTAACAAAATTTACTCTTTACTAAATGAAAAAAAAAAATTGATAAAATCTTTTTTTTCAAACTAGTCAATAGGTACTGTATCTCAATGAGTATAACTTTTTTTAACAAATTACATAAATATTATATGAAATTTTATGTTTGAATAATAAAAGAAAAATATATATTAAAAGAATAAATTTTTATTTTATATAGCTAACTCAATAGAGAAAATTATCATATAGAAGTCTCTAATCATAGATGTTCAGCTTATAATTTGTTTCGATTTTATAATAACGCTTTAATTTCACAAGCTATTATGCTTCCTTTTCAATTTCAACAGAAATATATAATCATTGAAGATTTAAAATGGAATAAATTTAAAGTATTTTAAAAGTATTAATTTAGAAGAAACTTGCATGAGAATCCGATTACCAAAAGAAAGGAAAAAACTAATTATTAGTCTAAAACAAATATTTACTATTCAAGAGACTTATTTACCATCACGATTTAGGATAACAATAAGGGATTAAAAGAATTGCTTAAAGTGAAATAAAATAAATATGTTGCTTTTTCTATCTTAATAATTTCCTTGAATATAGATTAGTTCCTAGTAAGCTTGGTTTAATAAAATTAAAGATAATACTTTATTATACATTTTAATAAAAAATTGTGCTATCAAAAGAAAAGAGTGTGTCCATTGTATCACTATCATATTGAGTTTAAGTTCTACGCATTGGTATAGAAAGTATTTAAACAATCATATAACTTATAAGATAGTTACAGTGTCACGGTCCAAAATCCAACTAGTTGTGATGGCACCTAACTCAACCCGCTAGGTAAGCCAATTAATAATTAACCAAATAAATGAGATTTATCAAGAAAAGAAATGATAGTACAGTTGCTTTTATACAAGAATTTCCCGAGGACTTCTCGTACAAATCATAATCTTCTAAGATTTAGAGTTTACAAAGCTAGTGTAAAATAAATACATCATCTGCCCGAATTATACATAACAGATTTTTCATAAGTCTAGAGCTGCCATGAACAAGAGGCAGTTATAACCAGGACGCAGGTACATCTTCAAATCCAGCTCATGTCGTACACAGTAACATCAGCATCCAACATCTGCACTCAAGGTGCAGAAGTATAGTATGAGTACAACTGATCTCATGTACTCAGTAAGTAACAAACCCAACCTTAGGTTGAAAGTAGCGACGAGCTGAAACAAGGTCGGAGTCCAACACCAATAGCCAATAATAGTTCATAATATAATAACAGTGCTAAAAGAAGTAACTCAGAGATAAAATCCTCAACTTTTTCACAGTTCCAAAAAATAGGCATGATTTTCATGTATATCAGTGAAAACCCAAATCTTTTATCGAAATCACCAAAATATGAGTAAGTTTGTAAAACTGTAATTTTTCCCAAAGCTTTCAACAGTAAATAAGATGTTTCATTTTTCAGATAGCAAGAGGAAAGTACGTCTCTATGCCTACATGTCAATATGCAGGTGAAATCATGAATGTCACCAAAACCGGGTAGCGTGAGAAAATGCATCTCTACGTTGTATCTCAAATACACATGCCAAACATAATGCATATCAGTGATGAACTCATGTACTCACACTCTCAGAGTACTCATTCTCGTGGTCTCGCTCTCTCACTAATTACACTCGATATTCAACACTGTACAAGGCAGATCCAGGCCAACCAAACATAAATAAAACCTTACGCTCAGTACTGTATATGGACAATTCAGGCCAGGGAAGATACATCCCAAATATATATATCAACTGACATTCTTATAAGGCCGATCAGGCCCAGGAAAAATCCATCCCCAAACATAAATGATTTGGGCAAGATCCATGCCAATGAAGATCCAACCCTCAATATAAATGTCAATTGCGCTCACTGGGGTATACAGACTCCGAGAGAGGGGGAACTCCTTCAGCCCAAGCGCTATAATAAGCCAGATCCAGGCATAAATCAATATAACATGTTGCGGCGTGCAGCGCTATCCCATAAATATCACTCACAATCAGACCCTCGGTCTCACTCAGTCATCAATCTCTCCAGCCTCTCGGGGCTCACAATGTCATGAAATTAGCCCAAAATTAATGATATGATGTATCAATAAATAGCAATAGAGAATGAGATATGATATGCAATGAAAAAGTATGACTGAGTACGAAATTCCAATTTAAACATATAATTCAATAGCATAAATAACCTTAGTGGACCCCAATAATACCAACATATGCCTAAGCATGATTTTTAGCATGGGTCACATCTCAATTTCTCTAACACGTGAAAAATACAAGTTAATTGACTATATAGATCTACGGAATCGATTGAGTTATAATTACTACGGTGCACGCATACACGACAGTCACCTAACATGTGTGTGACCTCCAAACAAATCACATAACACATATAATCAGGGTTTATATCCTCAACTCTTACTTTAGAAGTGTTACCGAGAAAGCTAAATGATTATCCAAAAATGTCATCTCGCGCGTACCGTCCTCCGAACGGCTCGAAACTAGCCAAAAGTAACTCAAATACATCAAATAAAGCCTAAGGAACAATTCCAATTGTAAAGGTCAAATCTTTAATCAAACCCCAAAAGTCAAACCCGGACCCGCACCTCAAAACCCGACAAAACTCACAAAATCCAACAACCCATTCAATTACGAGTCAAACCATACTAGTTCTACTCCAATCCGACTCCAAATCGATGTTCAAATCTCGAAAATTCACTTTATGAAGTTTTAGACAAAAAAACCCTAATTTCCTCTTTCGAAATCATCAACCAAATGTAAAAAACGAGGATAGATTCATGAAATATAATCAAACCCGAATTAAGAATGCTTACTCAATTCATGTGGTGAAGTTCCTCTTCAAAATCGCCCAAAACCGAGCTCCAAGTCTCAAACTTAGAGACAATTGTATATTTCTAACTTAGAGACAATTGTGTAGGTTGTTAAGCTCTGTGCATATTTTCCAACTAAATATTTAAGTTTCTACATACCATATTCTCTACGAGAATCATCAAAATGACTCTCTAAATATCTTATCATATCTTGAAAGCCTGAATCTTTTTAGCATGTGAATCTGTATATGCTATTGGATAACACAAGTAATCAATTCTTTTAATTGTTCTCGAACTTTTGAAATCTTTTACATGGCATATAGGTATCGATGCTAATAATATGGTTTAAAAAAATGTGAAAGCTATAGGAAAAAAGGATATATGAACTTATACAGGATACTAGTTATAACTATTCAAATCATGGATATGAACTTATACAGGATACTAGTTATAACTATAAAAATCATTACTAATGTGCAAGATTTTTATTGCGCCGAATACCTTTCTCATATTAGACTTCATTTTCGTTATGATAAAGTTAGTTCTTCCGAAAATAATTTAATATACGTAATTTATGTAAAAAGCTAATTGTAGGCATGCAAAATTTATTGAATTTAAATTCAATGAATTAATTTGGGATGTATTTTAAATTCAAGATATATTAGTCCAAATAAATACTACGGGCTAATATAATTGAATTAATTATATAGGTCCAAATACATATAGATTAAATAAATAAGTCTTAATCCATTGGGCTAGCCCATTTAACTAGGCTAAAGTGATGAGCCCACTTCACTAAGCCCAAGATGACATCTTCCTAGAGGCCCAGTTTGGTGCCACATGTCAAATGACATGGCGCGTCAAGTTAAACGAAAGAGCCAATAGGATCATGCCACGTGTCAAAATGACAAGGCATGCTAAGTCACATTAAAAGGCCAATGAAATCGCGCACGTGTGCAAGTGACATGTTCTAGCCAATCAAATGCGGCTTTGTCACACTTTAATTTGATTGGTCGGAAAGAGTTTGTTCTTATCATAACTCTTCCTTTCCACAACTATAAATAGGGGTCTTCATAACCCAGAAAAGACACCAGAAGTTATAACAAGAAGCAAGAGAGAACTCGAGGATCAAATACCGCAAATTTCTCTACAAGTTTCTGGCTTCAAGAAATCAAGTTCAAGTTCAAGAACGAAGAACAATTCAAGTATTCAAGATCAAGAACGAAGTCAAATCAAATACAAGGCGTTCAAGGTCAAGGCTACTTATTTGTGATACAATTCGTGGCAACAATCAAAGTGTTCGCGACAAAAAAATCAAATTCAAATTCAAGATCAAGCTCAAAAGCCCTTGAATTTATACTGAAAAAGTAGAATTAGAGGAATCATAGAGATTGTACACTCAAATATTTGAAATAAAATATTACGATTGTTGCAATATTTTTCGGTCTTGATTTTATGTTCCCGATGCAAATTTATTGTCTACAAATTCTGGCACGCCCAGTGGGACAATCTCTACCTCTCATCTCAACTTTTCAATCACCAAAGTTCAAGAACATTGAAATGTTTCAAAGAAAATCAACTTCGGTTCAACTTCCACCAAGGCTGCTAATTCTAGGTTCTATGCTGATGTGGAAAGCATCTTCGATGTTACCTTTGGAAGCATCAGACCAGTTACGAGGAGCAAAGTGAGCTCTTTAGGACAACAAGCACCCCAAGTGTCGTCCGTATCAACACATGTTTTCGGATCTTCATCTTCAAAATGAGAAAGATCTTCCTCAAACGCACCTGAAGGAGGAAACGATGTTACTAAAAAGATCAAGAAAACTCTTGCTTTGCTTGACCTCTCCGGATCCAAGCACTCTACTTTGAAGAAAGATGATGATGCTTCAAGTGATTGATCCTCCCCACTTACACCACATAGTGTGAGCCAATCAAGGATTAATCTGTGTGAAAATCCATGTTACTCTCCATCATCCACGATAATCATGCAAGCCATGGTGACAAACACTTCATCTGTGGAGGAGCAGTTGACAAACTTGACGGAAGCAATCGCTGACTTGACCAAATGCATGCAAAATCAAGAAGCTAGAATTGACAATCTAACAGACATGGTGGGAATCTTGATGGAAGAAGAATCCACCCATGCACCCGGCAAGCTCCCAGAAGTTTTAGAGAGTAAATCTCCCCCAAGACAAGTAGCATCCACTAAGGCTATCCCTGTCTCATCTGAAGAGATGATTCCAATCGATCAACTGAAGGAGTTCATTGAAGGAACCATTAAGAACAAATATGAAGTTGCTGCCAAATCCTCCTTTACATATGCAAAGCTGTACACTACAAGGGTCGATATGTTGAAGATGTCGGTTGGCTATCAACCTCCAAAGTTTCAACAGTTTGATGGTAAAGGTAACCTAAAACAACATGTGGCGCACTTCGTGGAGACGTGCAACAATGGGACTTATGGAGATTACCTCATCAAGCAGTTTGTCCGCTTGCTAAAGGAAATGCTTTTGACTGATACACAGACCTCGAGACTAGATCTATCGATAACTGGGATCAACTAGAGCAAGAATTCCTCAATAGCTTTTACAACACGATGCGTACTATGAGTATGATAGAACTTACAAACACTCGTCAATGAAAGGACAAACCAGTTATCGACTTTATCAATCGTTGGAGGAATGCAAGCCTCAACTGCAAATACAGGCTTAGTAAAGCCTTCGGGCATAGAGATGTGCATCCAAGGCATGCATTGGGGACTACGCTACATCTTGCAAGGTATCAAGCCTGACACATTTGAAGAACTTGTGACTCGTGCCCATGACATGAAGTTGAGCATGGCCTCCGTTGGAAATGAAAGGTTGTCTATCTATAAGCCTCGCAAAGGTAACGACAAGCAAGAAGTTAAGAAATGGGGAAAGTTCGTACCTAAATCTGAAAACAAAGAAGCTATGAATGTCAACACATCACTTGTGAAGTTCGCAACAAAGGTGAGCAAGAAGCAGAGTATGAAATCCACTTCTTTTCAAGACAAGCCAAGTGAAAAGTTGACTTTAAAAGAAATGTAAGAGAAAGAGTACCCATTCCTAGATTTTGATGTGCCAACTATTTTTGAAGAACTCCTGGAGTTAAATCTCATTAAGCTTCCAGAGATGAAGCGACCAAATGAAGCTGGGAAAGCGAATGACCCAAATTACTGCAGATATCACTGACTTGTAAGCCACCCTCTAGAGAAGTGATTTCAAGGATAAAGTTATGGACTTGGCCCGTGAAAAGAAGATCGTGCTTGAAGATGAGGAAGCAAGCGCGAACCAAGTCTATCACTTTTGGCTCATTCAGTCTATATGAGTTATGTAATTTAAAAGGAATCAAAAAATGAGGAATTACTGGAGAACAACAAAGTTGAAGACGATCAACCTGATGATGATGAAGGTTGGACGTTGGTGACTCGTCGTAGGCGCCACAAAAGGAGCCCACGAAAAGAATCAATAGAACAACCAACAAAAAAGATGATGGTAAAAAGACAATGAAAAAGAATCCAATTAGGCGTTTGAAGAAAGCAAAAGTGGAGACGCACCACCCTCAACAGCCATGACATACAATGACCTTTGAGGATTTCTTGCCATCTTGGTTCCGCATGAAGATTTCCTGTGATAATATTGAGGCCTCTTGTTGCAATGCTGATAAAGGGGAAGAAAAGAGTGATGACCTACCATTGGCATCATCTTCTGAAAAGCTCATCGAGTCCACTCCTCAAGAAATTAATACTTGTGAGGAAAAATTCACGTTCACAAATGACGATCTTCTGCTAGGTGACACTCTTCATAACCGCCCATTGTACCTGATTGGCTATATGCGCGATGAAAAGGTAAATCAAATTTTGGTTGATGGAGGATCCTCAATGAACATTTTGCCAATTCGCATTGTGAAAGAACTTGGTATTCCCATGAACGAACTCTCAGAAAATCGTGCGATGATCCAAGGATTCAACTAAGGGGGCAAAGAGCCATAGGCGCGATCAGGCTGGAATTTACCATTGAAGATATGCGATCAAGTGCGTGGCTACATGTGATCGATGCAAAGACTTCATACAACGCCTCACTTGGAAGGCCTTTGATACATGAGAACAAAGTGGTTCCATCTACCTACCATCAATGTTTGAAATACTATGAAGGTGGAGTCGAGAAGAAGATAGTTACTTAGTAATTTAATTACCTTATTTGAACAACGTAACGTAGTTGTAATTTCTTTTATATTACAGTTAAATATTTAAAATTCAAATGAGTTAATATTAAAAATTTGAATCAACAAAATTAGTTCCTTTAATTTAATATTGAGAAAAAATTAAAAGTTGATATAGTATGGATAATTAATATGCTTTTTATTTTTGATGAAAATCATTTACGTCCCCTAAGTTGTTTTAAAGATCAAACTCATCCTCCAACTTTGAACAATTATCATTCTACTCCTCATATCAAAGGTTACTTCTTAAAACACTTATTTTAACCTCTACAATTTTATCTCTTGTTTTTATTTTTTAGTATAATAATTTTTTTATTTTAATTGATAGACAAATTAAAAATATTTTTTCGAAACTAAAAAAATTAGAAGTAGTAGTCAAGAATATAAGTTAATAATGTTTAATAGTGAAATAGATGAGAAAATAAAAGATTACAATAAATAATTTACTCGTATTACTAATTTTATTAATAACAATTAAAATTCAATCTATTTACTAAACTGAGAACAAAAGAGAATGAAATTTTTATAAATTATACAATGTGGATATTAAAAAAAATAATATGCATAAAATAGAGGTAAATGTTATAATAACTTTACAAAAATTATTTATTTATACTTTACATGAACTTTAATTATAATTTAGAAAAAAATCTAGCAATAACAATCAAAATTCAAAAATTTTAAAAAACATATAGAATGATAAAATAATGGAACTTAAGATCTCTCTCACACACACCGACATACATTATATGCATTTTAATATAAATATTAAAAAAATAATAATAAAAAAGTAGCAATACATTTTTTAATAAATTCACAATATAGTTATTTTATTTATAATGTTAGTTAACTTAGATTAAATTATATAATAAGATAAAATATTTTTAACTTATAAATAAATACCTGCATTAAAAAAATCTAAATAACATTAAAAAATATATTACGTATGTGGAGCGTTGAAAATGTCAAGGATAAAATAGACATTGTGTATGATAAAAGGATGAACATGACAATTGTTCAAAATTGGAGGATGAATTTTATTTTTAATGTAAAATCAGGGGATGCAAATAATTTTTACCCTTTTGTTTTCGATGAGGACAACTTGAGAATATCTGTGCTTTTCCAACGACAATATGGATTCTTATTTTTTTTTTGTAGGAATTGAAAATATGGGCGACAAATACATGATTTATTTTAAAATCTTAAATAATAATTCATTAAATATTTATATTATAATTTTAACCATTACAAATCGTAGCTTAATTTAGTTGTTGGGTACTATGTTGGCCTATGAATCACACTTAATTTTTATACAAAAATAATAAATTTTAAATACGTGTAATTTATTACGTCGTATTTATATGAAATAAAAAATACATCATAAAAAATCTTTATAGAATAATAAAGGTGACAAACATCTCCAAGATTAAAATTGCGGTCGGTTGTTCCACAAATAAAGTCAAACTGGTGAAAAAATATATATTACTATCTTTTTCTTACACCCAAAGTAATCATAGGCTGCTTTCTTTCTTTCTTTAATTTTTATTTTAAGATATATTCATTAAATTAGGATTCACGCGACAAAGTGCGTACCCAAAGACTAATAATCTATAATTGCACCCTGTTCCAATAAAAATGTTGAAATTTGGGGAAATGTTTATGCATTGAATTGGTGCCTACTTTAATATAGTTGGTCTGTTGCCATCATTTTTTGCTTGCGTCTAGAGTTGTTAATATGGGCTGGCTGACCCAACTTAACGTAGCTCATGCAGGCCTTGGTATTTGACAAATTTCGGGGGAGTCAAACCATTATTTTGATTGGTCGTAAAATAATTAGTCTAACACAATCCTACACGTGGTACCATTTACCATTGGACGACCTATCTTTTAAAAATATTGTTCATATTTTTAAAAATTTAACTTCTACGTAAAATATAAAAAGATAAGTATTTACATGCTAGATAATATTGTGTGGGGCAGAAAACTTATGCAAAACTATTAACCTCGTTCAATTTATATGGCCCATGGGCTAGCCCAACTCAGCATAACCTCGTTCAAGTTCATAGTCTGCAGGCTTATTGGTTGGGCTTAAAAAGTTTCGTTCATAGACGGGCTCCAAAAATCTAAACCATAGCCCTATCAAATCACAAGCTAAGTTGGGCTCGTGTAGTGAGCTAAACCAAGATTTATGGCTCTACTTGCGTCGCTCTAATTTTTGGCATGCGTTAATGTGAAAACCTGTGTCATTGTACCAAAAAAAAAGTTATGTTCGTGTTAGATTTTTTAAGAAAAAAATATGCTAATGATATACTCAACTTCTTTTCATGTTTACACTTATATTAGTGTAGACAATAAATTTGCGTCGAGAAAATAAAATCAAGACCGAAAATATTGCAACAATCATCGTATTTTATTTCAAATATTTGAGTGTACAATCTCTATGATTCCTCTGATTCAATTTTTCCACTATAAATTCAAGGATCTTTGAGCTTGATCTTGAATTTGAATTTGATTTTTTCGTCACGAACACTTTGATTGTTGCCATGAATTGTATCACGAACAAGTAGCCTTGACCTTGAAAGCCTTGTATTTGATTTGACTTCGTTCTAAATCTTGAATACTTGAATTGTTCTTCGTTCTTGAACTTGAATTTGATTTTTTGAAGTCTGAAACTTGTAGAGAAATTTGCGATGTTTTGATCCACGAGCTCTCTCTTGCTTCTTGTTATAACTTCTGGTGTCTTTTTTCGGTTATGAAGACCCTTATTTATAGTTGTGGAAAGGAAGAGTTATGATAAGAACAAACTCTATCCGACCAATCAAATTGAAGTGTGACAAGACCATATTGATTTGCCAGAACATGTCACTTGCACATGTGGCGTTGTTTCATTGGCCTTTTAATGTGACTTAGCATGCCTTGTCATTTTGACACGTGACATGATTCTATTGGCTCTTCTGAGTGACTTATAGCGCCACATTATTTGACACGTGACACCAAACTGGGCCTCTAGGAAGATGTCATCTTGGGCTTAGTGGAGTGGGTTCATCACCTTAGCCTAGTTAAATGGGCTAGCCCAATGAATTAAGACTTATTTATTTAATCCACATGTATTTGGACCTATATAATTAATTCAATTATATTATCCCGTAGTATTTATTTGGACTAATCTATCTTGAATTTAAAATATAGCCCAAATTATTTTATTGAATTTAAATTCAAAAATTTTGCATGCCTACAAATGCCCCATACTTCAAGACTTGTCGAGGTATAGATTTATCGAGCTTTTAAGACGAGACTTGAAGTATGTAAAAAGTAATTATTACTTCATTTTGATTGGCTTCTCACCAATGCATCTTTTCACGTTACAATATAACTTAAGAAGATTTAGAATTTAAACGTGAGCCTTTCCATGGAATTTTACGTGACCAACTTCATGTAGGACACTCCTTTGCATTCCACTTTGACATTTTAACAAATTCTACTAGAAATCAAACTGCTTTTGGCAGATAGTTGCTCGGATAATAACTTGTCCAATACCAAATGGGTTTTGAAAACTTTGCACTGCCCTTAATATCTTTGTCCCACATCGATATTTAGCTTTCAATAACCACCTTTTGACATATATAAGTACATCACATCCTTCATTCCATTAGTACCAATTTCAGTACCAATTTTAGCGTTTGTAAATTGCTTTGAGTCTACCTTTGACGACTTGGAAGCATTAACGCGAAGGTAATTTCTTCTTTTTTTCTTGTGCTTTCTTCTTTGTTGTCTTTTTTTTTTTTTTTTTTTTGTAGGACAAGCGAAAAAGATATGTTCTTTTTTAATAAGATGATCCACGCATGAAGAAGATAATCTTGGGGGTGTGAGTGGATGAGTACTCATCCTTGCCCGAATACCAGAGAGATTACTCTCATTGTCTGATTACCGGAGAGATTACTCTCAATGTGGCCCGACTACCGGAGAGATTACTCTCAATATGGCCCGACTACCAGAAAGATTACTCTCGATGTGGCCCGACTACCAGAGAGATTACTCTCAATGTGGCCCGACTACCGGAGAGATTACTCTCAATATGGCCCGACTACCAGAAAGATTACTCTCGATGTGGCCCGACTACCAGAGAGATTACTCTCGATGTGGCCCAACTACCAGAAAGACTACTCTCAATGTGGCTCTACTATCGGTGAGGCCAACTTAAGGTGCAAAGGGACTCATATGTCCACCTTAAGACTGGAAAGTTATAGTTCCTTTTAAGGACAGACCCACGAAGAGGCCAACTTAAGGTGCAAAGGAACTTATATGTCCACCTTAAGATTGAAAAGTTATAAAGCTTCAACTCGACGGCGACATCGACTTGAACACTTGGAAAACTTTGAAGATTTAGCGGACTTTGCAGACTTTAACTCGAAGATTCGGAGGGCTTAAACAATTCAACTTTAAGATTGATGAATTCGAAGACTAAAACTTGAAGACCGAAGGACTTGAAGACTTCAACTTGGAGGGCTTAAATATTTCAACTTTAAGACCGGCGAATTTGAAGATTGAAACTTGAAGACCAACGAACTTGAAGACTTCAACTTTGAGACTTGGAGGGCTTAAATATTTCAACTTGAAGATCGGCGAATTTGAAGAGTTCAACTTGAAGACCGACGGAGTTGAATATTTAAACTTGGAGACTTCAGCTTGAATACCGACAGACTTGGGGACTTCAACTTGGAGACTTTGAGGGCTTAAATATTTCAGCTTCTCTTTTGCTTTACATTGTCCGACTTTTATCTCAGTCGCATAATTTTTAGCTTTACGCGCTTGTAACAAAAGATTCATATCTTGTCGTAGGAGAGTCCAAATAATGAACCGTTTGATTTTTCGAAAATTAGACTTCAATATCTAAAATATATCCAAAACTTAGAATCAAACACCTTCAGAATTGCCCTGGATAATATTTTGAAACCAACTCTAGATTTCACCACGTTGAAAATTTTAGATTTGAGCAGTCTTACCCAAAAAATCATATCTTGGTGTAGAAATATCGAAATTGCAAACTGTTTGATTTCTTGAAAACTAGGCGTCAAAATCTAGAATATATCCAAAATTCTCAATTAGACAATTTCAGAATCGTCCCAGATAATATTTTGAAATCAACTTTATATTGTACCATGCTATCATTTTCAGATTTGTGCAGTCTCACCAAAAAATTCATATATTGGCGTAGAAATATCGAAATTGCAAACTGTTTGATTTCAAGAAAACTAGACTTCAAAATACAGAACATATCCAAAATTTTCAATCAAATTTTCAATTTCAAAATACAAAACTGTTTGATTTCAAGTTTGAAAGGGAATTGCGATCTAGGGCAATGTCAATGTTGTATTGGAACTGTTTGACAAAGGCCTGTGCCATGTCATCCCAGACATACCAGCGAGACGTGTATTGATCCATAAACCATTCGGAGGCTACTCCCGTAAGGCTTTCCCCAAAATAAGCCATCAACAATTCTTCATTTCTTCCCATACCTCTCAGTTGATTGCAACACCTTTTCAGGTGGGCTATGCGATCTCCATGTCCATCATGCTTTTCAAATTTGGGAGTCTTGAAACCAGGCGACAAATGGACATCGGGGAACATACATAGATCTTTGAAGGCAACACTCTTTTGACCTGCCAAACCTTACATGTTTTTCAACCGTTGTTCTAAGCTTTTTACTCTTTGGGTCATTTCTTCCTGTACCATCTTTCGGGCAGGCTTCTCAACGTTTGCAGGAAGATCAAACGAGTACGAGTGGTACTTAGGAGAGTGGTACTGCTCTTGTTGTGTAGCAAATTGTGACTCATGACGAGGCTGTCCTTGACCACTGGCCCATGCTTGACACATTTCGGTCATTTGCTGTTTCAGTATTCTATTTTTCTCAAACACAGTAGACTCTTGTTGAACTCTCTGACCCTGAGTGTCTTGAGCACTTGTAACAGTTTCGATGTCAGTTATCATTTTTCCTTGGATCTTGTGTTTCCAGCTTACCACAAACCGACCACCTCAACTTTCTTCACAATTCAAAACAAAACATGTTAGAATGGACTCAGTCGGTCCTTATTATTATCAATATTTTTTCATTTCTTCATTTTTTTCATTTCTTTTTAATGGTGATCGAACCTGATGTGGGTTGCCTACGTATCATGTGGAACATGAATCAGATCTTGCGTAGTTCGGGAAGATCAGGAATAAAGTAAATAAATCAACTTTTTTTGGATTTTGAACTTTTCGAAAGGAAGACATATAAAGAAGAAAGAAAATATTTTTTGGATTTTGATTTTTCTTCAGCATTTTTGCAAAGAACGACTTCTAAAGAAGAAAGATTTTTTTCTCCTTTTTTTTTGAATTTCAACTTTTATTGCTTTTTGTTTTTTGGAATTTCGATAGAAAAACTTCTAAAAAAGAAAGAAAAATATTTTTGCATTTATGGATTTTTATTCTAAAGTTAGGAAAGAAGTACTTCTAAAGAAAGAGAAAGTATTTTTGAATCTTGAATTTTCTTTTCAATTTTCGAAAGAAGAATGAAAATATTTTTGTATTTTTTGATTTTGAGAAGCAACTAAAAGAAAATATTTTTTGTATTTTTAAAAGTTGGGGTCTTAAAGAAAAACTTTTCTAAAGAAGGAAGTAAAAGATTTTTTTGGATTTTTGAACCTAAGTGTATTGTTCTAGACCTGGCTTACCCGAGCGGACAGCTCGAGCCGAGGAGGGGCAGCGTACCGGGAATACAGAAGCTTCACCGGCTTTGCAACTTGTCCGAACCTCGTTCTAAAATTGGGATATGACTCTAACAGAAAAGAAGTCACACGAAGTGCACACTTCCCAGATGATTTAGAAGACTCAGAGAGAAGAGGGTTTTGTAACAATTTATATACACTTAATACAATATTAAAGCGGTAAAAAGCGACATTTAGCACATTAGGCTCAAACATGTAAAAAATCAAATAATAAATAAAGCCAAGTATAACAGTTATTCTAAGCTCGAATTCTTGAACTCTGAACCAAAGTTCTGGGTTATGATTAATATTTTTTGTTCAGAGTCGCCACTTGGGATGGTTTGTTTTCTAGTGTCCCAAGTCACCGGTTTATTTTTAAATCCCAAATCAAGGAAGATTTCGACTTTCCTTTTGAAATCTGCGAATCAGAATTCTGTTAAACCGAGGGAAGGTGTTAGGCACCCCCGGATTTCGTGGTTCTAGCACAGTCGCTTAAACTATCATAATTGGCCTATTATCTGATTTTAAAACATGTTTTAGCCTATGGTATAATTTTAAATTATTAACCACTTTTAATTAATTTTAGAAAGATTCAACGTTATCTAAAACACATCTTTGAACCACGCCACATGAAATGCACCCGCAGTCCACGACACATTTTATTTAACGTTGTTGAGATTTGGATTTGGGTCACATGAAATGCACACCCGAGTTTAAGGAAATTAATTTAAATAGCGCGCCTAAAGCAGCTACGCACTTTCAAGTTTGCGAGGGCCATGGAAAATTTAACTAATGGCACACCTCGATTTTTCAAAAGGTTTTATTATTCGAAGTTGTTATAATCGGGTTACATGAAATGCACACTCAAATTTGGGAATTAGGTATCATGACTATGCCACGAGAACCGTACCCATAGTCACGATGATTATTATTAATCACGCCTAGAGCAACTACGATGTTCTAAAATGCCAATCTTCTCAGAGGCTGCAGTGTTTGTACTACTGACGATAATCAGAAAGCCAATTGCTTATCTCGTTTTATATGGTATGGTATCAGAAGAATAGTTGATGTAGGATCATTTGTCTTTTGATTTTCAAGATCATATTTGCAGTAGGATTGGGAGTGCTAGTGATTGGTACAGAAGCGAAACACAAGTCAAGAATTTTGTTTGGTTTTATACGTCACAATTACCCTATCCATTGTGTTCTCATGTCATAATTCAGAATCCTAGGAAATTCGAACAATGTCCAAAAAGCACGGACAATTATTTATGAATTCACCTATATCCTTATTTCTGAGTATATTCGGTACAATTCGAATTTGAGGTTAAACAATGAAGGAATATTCAGCAAACATATAGATGACCGAACTGAGGCAAATTTTATAATGCTAGAACATCCGTATGACAGTACATAACCTGAGACTGAAATTAATACCTGGATCGGAAGGAAACAAAGCTGACACAACTAAATAAAAGCTAGTTGCCAGAAATCTAGAGATAGAAGATGAATCCAGCAATAGAAACAACCATGAACCAGTAATGGCAACTAGAGCACAAGTCCACAGCTCTGAAACAGATAACCCAACAGATTCGACAACTTCAACAGCTGAAACCGTTTGGAGAAATCCCAGAAAATTTTAACAAGTTTTTTTTTTTTTTACTTTTGAACTTTTGAATTCAAACGAAGGCCTGCTAATGAGACTTCAACAAATTGGAAACATCGACGGGCGGAAACTCGAACCTCGACGACATAATAAACTTTGGACTCGACCTTTTCGAACTCCTTTTAAATTCAGTTGAAGGAAACAACCATTTACCGATTTTTGGTGACTATTTTGGGTTGATTTTAATGACTGCTTTGACTGGTTTTGGGGTGGAGACGAAGAAGCAATGGGATTAGGGTGTATAAGGGTTAACGAAGAAGAAGCAACAACTAGTTTCTTGGGTCCTAGGTCTTAGGTCAGTGAAAAATAGGGGAAGGGATGGTCTTCTTTCGGTCGTAGCTCTAATGTGTGTGTACGATTTTTCTTTTCTGATTTTTGAGACTCAGGATGAGATCAGGAAAAGGGGGGAGTAGTTCTTGGTTCTTGAAGAAGATGAATAGGGGAGGGGTCTCTTTTTTTGTTCTCCACGGCGCTAGGTGTTAGCTGTTTTAGGTGTAGGTATTATTACATTAAAAATAAAATTCATCTTCCAATTTTGAACAATTGTCATTTTCATCCTTCTATCCTACACAATGTCTATTTTATCTTTGACATTTTCAACGCTCCACATACGTAATATATTTTTTAATATTATTTAGATATTTTTTAATGCAGGTATTTATTCATAAGTTAAAAATATTATATCTTATTATATAATTTAATCTAAGTTAACTAACATTATAAATATAATAATTATATTATGAATTTATTACAAAATGTATTGCTACTTTTTTTAAATTATTATTTTAATATTTATATATTAAAATGCATATAATGTATGTCGGTATGTGTGAGAGAGATCTTAAGTTCCATTATTTTTATCATTCTATATGTGTATATAATTTTTTGAATTTTGATTGTTATTGCTAGATTTTTTTCTAAATTATAATTAAAGTTCATGTAAAGTATAAATAAATAATTTTTGTAAAGTTATTATAAAATTTACCTCTATTTTATGCACATTATTTTTTTATTATCCACATTGTATAATTTATAAAAATTTCATTCTCTTTTGTTCTCAATTTTTTAAATAAATTGAATTTTAATTGTTATTAATAAAATTAGTGATACGAGTAAGTTATTTATTGTAATTTTTTATTTTCTCATTTATTTCACTATTAAACATTATTAACTTATATGCTTGACTAATACTTCTAATTTTTTTAGTTTCGAAAAAATATTTTTAATTTGTCTATCAATTAAAATAAAAAAATTATTATACTAAAAAATAAAAACAAGAGATAAAATTGTAGAGGTTAAAATAAGCATTTTAAGAAGTCACCTTTGATATGAGGAGTAAAATGATAATTGTTCAAAGTTGGAGGATGAGTTTGATTTTTAAAACAAACTTAGGGGACGTAAGTGATTTTCACCAAAAATAAAAAGCATATTAATTATCCATACTATATCAACTTTAATTTTTTCTCAATATTAAATTGAAGGAACTAATTTATTTTTTGTTGATTCAAATTTTTAATATTAACTCATTTGAATTTTAAATATTTAACTGTAATATAAAAGAAATTACAACTACGTTACATTGTTCAAATAAGGTAATTAAATTACTAAATGTCAATAATCTTCTATTGTTAAAAGAAAATTGAATTGTGAGAATAAAACTTGAATATTAGTAGCAAATTTTCATATTGATACGACGTTAGTGTTTAGATATTTTTTCAAACGTAAATTCTCTTTTAGCCCAAAGCATTAACCAACATAATCTTTTGTCACAAAAAATTTGAATTGGATGGTGAAAAGAAAAAGACTCAAACGGAATATAATTCTCCCAAAATCATATAAAAGCATTATTATTAAAAACAAAAGTAATAACAAACTAAATCAAGAAAAAAATGCCAAAGGTTACAATAATATTTTATAGAACGAAAAAATAAAAAAATCAAGGGACTCACATGCTAAGGTGTAATTCATATTTCGTTTGACGAGGAATAAAATAAATAATAATTTATCTCGATATACTTTGTTGTGTTAGCTTTAAAGAATCCAAAAACTTCTAAAATCTAAATGCGACAACCTAAAACAGGGTGGAAAAAAGAACAAAGATTAGATAATATCAAGTTAAGAACATAAAAAGAGATAATAAATAAAAGCAAAAGCTTTAATAAATAATAAAGTAGTTTGAATCACAATCAGCGGTTAAGACTTCGACAATCCTAACGAAAATATTAAACTTCTCATATGACAAACTAATATTAACCATTGTTTTATTTTTTTCTCCCAAAAAATACTTTATTAATATTCACAATTTTAATTCAGCTTAAAATGCACTTACAAAAGACAAAAAATGCGAACAATATTTCGTTAAGGATTTTTGTACTTTTAATATAGTATAAATATAGGTCAACAAATATAATTGAACGAGTTAATTTTTATCTATCGAGGTTTAAATAAAAATATTCTAGTAGTTTTTATTTATACTGGAATTAGAACAATAATCATTAAGATTTAGACCCATTTAGTTGATCACAAGGATACCACTGAGTGCTTAAGTTCTTTAATACCACAAAATAATTACCTTTCTTTAATTAAGGAAAAATTACTTTAATCTTACATACCATTAAATGAATGACATATTTGGAAATGACAGATAATCAACGAGCAGACATATAAAAAAATAAATTTGAAATTTGAACCTTCTAGTCATATTATTTTAATATCAACAAGGACTCTGTATTTAATAAGTGTCTAAGAAAAATTAATCTTTTTTTCTTTTACAATTAAAAAGCTTTATTATTTTATTTCTTTTCCTTATAACAATGATGTCCGAACTGATTTGTGCATATTTATTTCATTAATTATTAAATCATATTTTTACTACTTATTTTATTTTATCCTTGTGGTATTATGTAATGCCACAAAATTAGACGAAAATTACTTTAATTTCATAGACCATAAAATGAACGAAATATTTGGAAATAACAGATAATGGATTACTTTTTTTTTTTTGGGTTTCCCACCCAGTGTTCGGTACTCACATTGGGGTCCGACTAAATTCGGATTCGCGCCGGAAAGTCTCACATTGGGGCTCGACTAAATTCAGATTGGCGTCGGGAAGTCCTACATTGGGGTAAACCGGTAAAGCGCTCCCTAACAAAGACAACTCCATGCCCAGGAGCTCGAACTCGAAACTCGAGACCTCTGTCAATTAATGGATTACTAGGATTTACTGATTTAGGACAAACATAAAAATTTTCCCAATTTGAAGAAAAAACAAAGAAAAACAATTGACCGTAATTTAGGGAGCACGCACAAAGTCACGTACTCATAGCGCGTGAAATCACCGCACACCACTGCGAACAGAACTATATAAATTTCCCTCCAGTTCTCTTTCCACTCGTCAAGCAAAAAGCTGAATACTCAGTACGGTTATTCACCAATCACAATTTCGTCACTGTTTTAGGGCTTTGATTTTTCCGGCAATGGCGTCTTCTTCGGCTTCGCCGTCGTCGGCGTCATCGACGGTACCTGAGTTTCCTCTTTTACCAGTTATGGGAATGAAGAGTAAAATCGTTGAGAAAATTCAAGAGAATCGTGTCACTCTTGTTGTTGGTGAAACTGGTTGCGGTACTCCTCATTTTTCTATTTTTTCTCAATCGCTCTGTTATTCTTTCTGAAAATTATGTTTACAGTCAGTTTGTAGAGGATGATTCAGCATATAAGCAAGTAGTTGCACATGTAAACACATTTTTGACTAAATATATGTGTGCACGGTCATACATCCCTGTAAAAGTCATTCTCTATAACATTTTCATTGAGGGATTCATCATCTACCATATATACAAAATAAAAAATAAAAAAATAAATTTGACCCCGTGTATACAGTGTGATTTCCGCCCCTCTAGCTCTGACCATGCCTATAACAGCCAAGCTCTTTTGGAATTGATTTTTTATTTTATATGTATCGAAAATAATCTCTAGCTTCGTGAGGTAGCGGTAGGGTACCCTCCCTAGACTCTACTTGTGATATTATACTGGGTGTGTTATTGTTGTTGTTGTTGTATATTTTACATAATTACAACTATAACAACAACATCTATTATTTTACGGGTCAATTTTTGTATAGTTACCATTCAATAACAGCCTTACTCAAATATCTATATATTTGTTAGGATTTGTAATAACCAAACAACAATATATTAATTGACATAATTTTCATAATTTTTGTTAGTTTCAACAAGGAATCTGGAATGCTAAAAACTCTTGTAGCTTAGAACAAGAGAAATTAAAAGTTGAAGTTGAGAATTTTTTGTTTCTGCCATTTTCCTACATTTTCCACCTCATCAAAATTGTACGCATAAGGTCTTTTAAATTCTTAATAAATGATACGAATTATTATTTTACATTTTAAAATTAAATAATTTTATTTTCTGTTATAACATAAATAAATTGAAAGCATAAAACAATCAAAAAACATAAATAAATTGAAAAAAATGAGTTTTCAAGTGTTTTTATCCATAATAACCAAATAAGATCTAAATGTCAAGTGCTGTTATAGGTGTATAACAAATTAATCACTATAAAGGGCAACAAAAAGTCCGGACAAATGAGGATGTAATAGAGAGGTTTGATTGTATGTACATTAATGTTTTTTGATATATTAAAATAAGTGTATACCTTAGAGCTATGTACACATTATCTTGAATTCGGACTATATATATCCTTAGAAAATTGTAAAATAAGTGTATTTATTCAGAGGTGCATCTACTGTCTCGGGCTTGTAACTTATATTATGTATGTAGGAAAATATATGTGTGTGTGTGTATAGAGGTACAACTACTGTCTTTAAGTTGGCATGTCAATAATAAACTAGTTAACAAAACTTAAGTTGTAGTTTTATTGGTTAGTTCTGATGATCTTATACCGAAAATGGTAGATTGAGTCACTGGAATATGGAGAGCGGCCTTTTTAAGGGTCATGGAACTTGGAAGTAGAATAACATATATATGACTTGGTAATCTGTATATGTTAGTATGGAGTCATCTGAGGAAATTTTCTTGTTACATGTGCAAATGTTTGCCCCTTTTTAGAATTTCCATTAGGTTTCGTTTTGTCACATTTGCTTGCAAAAGGAAAAAGATAAAAAAAAAAAATCAAATGCAAAATGGTGGTGTAAGGTGGTGATACTCACTTTTACCTAGCCGACAGCACTGGTGTACTATAAATTTTGTGCCTTCTTAATTATGTATTTGCTTTATATGCTCTAGAGTTGATATTGTATTCGTGAATTTATTAGGAAAGAGACCTACACCATATTATTTCCGAATATTAAACATTTCTACGCTCCATTGTTTAACTTAGCCATGGATGCTTGTTATTATGGCTTTACTAATTTTTATAACACATGTCACATAACACTCATATCCAAATCTTACTCAGAATATAGGGCCTCGTAGTTAGTGGGGAACTACTCCTAGATGAGCATTCAATGTGTTATTATCTTATTACGAGTGACTATTAGATTCTCCTATGGTAAAGTTCTACCATTCGATTGTTTGAAATTGAGTGTATTTACTAGCTTTATAGTTTTTTGTTAAAAGTGCACAGCATTTGCTTAATGTCATGCTACTGTTTTAGAATTTGTCAATTTGTTAGTTTTATTAAGCAACTTGCTGCTTGGGTAATTAAGGAAAAAGCTCGCAAGTCCCTCAGTTTTTACTGGAAGGAAACATGGAACCCATACTTTGTACACAACCAAGGAGATTTGCTGTGGTAGCAGTTGCTAGAATGGTGGCGAAGGCTCGAAAATGTGAAGTAGGTGAAGAAGTTGGATACCATATAGGGCACTCTAGGGTCTACTCAGAAAGGTAGTCTTTTGTTAGTGTTTTCTCAGATGAACTCGTCATCCATGCGTTGCTTGAGTTTCACCTTCACTCATAATGTTTGAATTGGTTGCTATTCTTCTCCTGATCTGAAATTTGAGTGAGCATTATATCCTAACAAAGCTACATATCAGACAGCAAATGCAAAAACATTTACATAGTGCTAGAACTTATAAGTAATATAAAACCTTTTGGTGTACGTTAATTACATAGGTTGTTCGTGGCATGTTTTTATAATTGGTTAACACTGTCTTTACTCTTGCCAAGGGTTCACTTATGTGAAAACATTTTATTTGACGATGATCCGGTAGTTTATACACACATTGTGCGTACACGTTCTTTTTAAATAAGAGTCTTAGTGTGTGTTACAACAACTATGCCTTCATCCCAAGCTTGGGATCTGCATATAAAGTCTCATTGTCCGTTTTACCCTAATTGGTATACTGTTTTTATACAGGGGCTTTCCCCATCGTTAATAAAAAAAGTTTACGATATAAAAAAAATCCAATGATCTGCGATTCTCCAACACTAGAAGTTATCTACATTTTCTACTGACATGCAAATCTCTAAATAGACTAGAAAATACTCATAATAACACTAGCCCTAATGTATGCATAACATCATGACTAAGCCATAATCCCAGTTAGCCAATGTTGCCTACATGGAACTTTTGCTTCCATTGCATATTTCTATGTTAATAGATAAAAAAAGGAAAGTTAAGTGTACTTTTATTTTTTGTTTTCATGACATGCTGAAATGAACTGAGAGATGCTCAACTTAGGCTGGAGAAAATTGCCGAATGTGGGATATCATGTAAAGCTTTGACGGATTTTATATGGCCTTGTCGTATGAGTTTTAATGACAAAACACAAGGGCACCTTCCACTTTACATCTTCAGATGCTTAATTATCATCACTGTCCTTTCTTGCTATTTTATTTTATTTTATTTTGTTCTGTTTTTTTTGGCTTCTTCTTGTTATTGTTTTTTCATGTGAAGTAATAAACAGAGAAGCAGAAATATGTACATTTCCTTTTAGTTTCTTTCCCTAATTTCTTAGCTAATGTGTAAGATATGAAGAAAAATTTAAGGTTATTTCTGCACTTAATATTTTGAAATTTACCAATTTGATGAAATGTTCAAAATCAATGGTGTTTGGTGGTTGGCACTAGTGTAAAGCTCGTTTCAGTCGTCCTGTGACTTTGACCTCATTTGATCTTCTATCTCCAATAAAATTTACCAGCTCGTATTTATTTAAACAACTAATAAAAGGGAATCTTAAAGTAGTGGTACTGGAACCTCCAAGCATATTCAGAATAACTGCTAATATGAAGCTCATTTGAGTCTTCTTATTTCTTTGACGTCATTTAATATTCTTTCTCTCCAATTAAAGGTACCGGCTTGAATGATTTAGGCAACTAATAAGAGGGAATCCCAAATTACTGCTATTGGCAAGTAATACATTTACTGAAAGAAATAAAAGCCCATTCATTGTCTTGTTTTTATTTCTCAATGCAGTTTTGTGGGAATATATACACATCATGATTCAGTGTTTTGTCACGTTTATAGTTTAAGTTAGTGAGCACATGACCTCAGTTTCCAACTGATGTATTGTTAGTAAGTCCGTATAGCCATTCTCAAAAAAGCAAACTAGAGATGTATATTTATCTTTATCCATATCAGACCTTGGCACCCATCTATCATGTTGTAAAGTCTTGGTGATTGTTTTCGTCAATCATTCCTCTCTTCACTGGTTGTTGCAAGGGAAGCCATCTTTGGCACCTTAATCATGATTTATCGAGATGCAGTTTGCCTGGAATGGCATGGAAGTTATATGTTGGAACTAAGATGTTATGCTAAAAAGGAAGTATAACAATCTTTACCTTTTCTTTGTTAATGTCCCTCTCTTTTCGGGGAACAGTTTTAAGGAACGCCATTCTCCTCCTGTAGTGGATTTATCAATGTTTTTGTGTTTCAATTACATCCAGCAAAATTTTCAACTACTCATTATTGCTTCTTTCTCTGTGATGTATCTTCATTATTTAACTTATCAAGTCAACATTATATCACAGATCTAAGATTGTGTTTAAAACTGCTGGAGTTCTGTTGGAAGAAATGCTAGAGAAGGGCTTGAATGCTCTAAAGTATAAAGTTATCATTCTTGACGAAGTGCATGAAAGATCTGTAGAGTCAGATCTTGTCCTTGTTTGCATCAAGCAGTTTTTGCTTAAAAAGAGTGACCTGAGGTAACATTCTCTTTCTTCTTTTTTTCTTCTGTATTTTGTATTTGTTTGTCTATCTTGATATGAACTCTTTGCCATCTCTCTGCTTTGTGCTCAATCTTCTACCATTAACACTTGGAGAACTTAGTCTACTATGTCGCATGCATTACAAACTCTTTGGTGATAATGTGCTTTGTGTATCTAATTGGTTCAACTCTACAGGGTGGTGTTAATGTCTGCTACTGCTGATATAGCAAGATACCGTGAATACTTTAAGGATCTCGGTAGAGGTGAAAGGGTAGAGTTGTTGGCCATCCCTAGTTCTGGACAAGACACTATATATCAGCGAAAAGTTTCATACATTGAGCAGGTATATTTCATCTATCTTAGAGAAGAGAATCCATTTCATTTACTTTATCAGAAAAGGAAAATGAATAAAATTCGTTTAACAACATGTTTCTTATATTGAAAGTTACCGTGCATCGATGGTCTTAAAGCAAATTCCATCAATAACAGTTAGTATCTGTAACTTTGGCATGTCCCTCTCTCCAGATTAAATTCGTTTAATTATGTTTAAATTCATGGTTTACTTGTGATAATGGTAGTTTTGACTTTTGAGTGCACTGAGTCAACCTAACTTGGCTTTGTCCTACTGCCTTGGGGGTGGATATGTGAATCCATTTTTGTTCATGTAACCCTACCTATTGAAATGTTTTTCTTTTGATGTTCTATCACAATTGTAAGTTCTCGTATTCTATTATTTTATCCCTCTTTTATCTTTTCTTAGTTATTGGGCCTCGTAATTGGCTGTAAAGATGTTTGCTAGAAATGAAGCAGTTGCATTGAATTCCATAACTGGTATTGCCTTTTCGAGTTATGCTTTTAAACATAAGCTTGAAGGTTTCTCCAATGAAACCATTCTGTGGAACTCGTTAACCTTTGTTACTTTTGCTTTCATGTATACTAATATAAGGAATAAGAATCCTTCATTTATAAAGTAAAATATTGATGGAAAGTCATCTTTTGCAATGGTTATTTCTTGAGATATTTAATATATTTGTATGTTTACTTTTTGCATTAAATTTATAAAACAATATAAAAGTTGCTATACATAAGATTAATCATTAATATTATTTAAACCAACTAGGCATAAATAGGTAGATGCATTATCTTTTTGTGTAGGTAATTATGGTTCATTAGAAGTGAATATTTATAATTTAATTATTCAACATCTTGTTAAGAGACTCTATTGGCAGATGATCCGGATTATACTCTTCATCCTAAAATAGATGACTCTATTTGACTAGTTAATACATTACAAAAATAAATTTTGGTTAATTTTTTTAACCAAAGTTAGGTTTAGATATGTTACATAACAATATTTGCTGAAATCTAGAATGCATAAATAACTCCATACATGAGGTTTACAACCCTCTATGAAATATACCTTCAAATTTAACAAAGTTATCCATTTAAGGGGAGAATGTGCAAGTTTTCAAATGGTGAAGGTTCCTTACTTTTAGAGAGACAAGACTCCAATTGTACGTACTTCTGACTTTTGAGCTCAAGTAAGGCCTCCTCTCTGTTTAAAATAACAAGCGAAATGTGTAAATATGAGGTATATGCTATGAGGACGTCACATGAAGGCTAAAATGATATTAAATTTAGAATACATATTGTATGTTACTCCGTATTTTTACGGGATGGAGAGCTTTTTGGGTTGGGAAAAGCGTCAAGTAGTTTTTAGCATATTAAAAGGGAAGTGGGCCAAATTTTTGTTGAATGAGGTAGTATTTCAAGTTGAACTTGATGTTCTCAAATTAGTGTAGTCTCTAATTACTAAATATCACAACTTTCAATACAGTAATCAATTGACCCCTTATTCCACTTACAAACTGTTTAGTATCTAAAAGAGGACTTATCTCTTATTGCCTACACATACTGTGGTCTTCCACTTAATTAATTTTCCCTTTTCCTATTTGACTTCTATGATGTATGATTACTGAGAAAATGCTTTGTCTAAATCTATGCGTTTCTGGTTACTGCATGGTATATTTTTATATTCATATGCTGCAAGAAATATATATACAAGGTGATATTTCTGCTGTTCCTGCCAGACTAGGGAATATTTTAACTTTATCAAATAGGGAAAAAAATTCATGAACATCTTAACTTGATCAAAAAGGGGAAAAAATTATCAAAAATTCAAGTGTAATAACAGTATAGCAAGTGTTCTGTTAAGAGGATATGGAATATTGCTTCCTATAGATTACTGATGTTTTCCATTTAAGCAAAATTGTAATCTGCAATGATATTATTTGCTTAACAGGTAGCTGAACTCCTTAAAATGGAATCAGAAGAGACGGCTCTGAAATGCTGTTCTGGTCCAAGCCCATTGACAGCTGATGCTGATATCAAGCCTGAAATGTATCAGCTTATACACAATCTTATTATACACATTCATAAGAATGAAAGGGACATTGAAAAAGGAATTCTGGTCTTTCTTCCAACATACTATGCACTTGAGCAGCAGTGGCTCTTATTGAAGCCTTTCAGTGTATCTTTTAAGGTTCACATTTTACACAGTAGTATCGACACTGAACAAGCTCTCAAGGCCATGAAAATCTGTAAGTCACATCGTAAGGTAGGCTTTCTTTCCTCCCTTTGTTCAACATTCATCATTGTCTAAAAAATTTGGGGAGACAGTCCTAAAAGCAGGCAGAGTGCTTATACCCCCCCCCCCCCCAAGCCCCCCAGCAATGCCCAAAAGATAAGAGGAAGAGTGCTTATGGCAAAAGGTCATTTTTATTAATAACATCTAACCTTTTCTGTTTTCCCTTAACCCTGATTCCTGGTTTTATTTCAGTGGTTAGCTGTTATAAGTATTCAGTAAAATGAATATGGTAACTGCATTCATGTCTCTACAGTACTGATGCCTCTCGCTGAAACCTAAACTTATCCGCAGGTGATTTTGGCCACAAATATTGCAGAATCTTCGGTTACAATACCAATGGTGGGCTATGTCATTGATTCTTGCCGTTCTTTACAAGTTTTCTGGGATAATAATAGGAAATCAGATTCTGCAGAGCTTGTGTGGGTTTCCAAATCACAGGTACTAAATGAGTCATGTTTGCACATTCCAATCTCTCTTCATTAGATTGTTGCTCCTAATTTTTTGAGATGCAGGCAGACCAAAGGAGAGGGAGAACTGGACGGACTTGTGACGGCCATGTATATCGATTGGTAAAAAGATCATTTTACACTCAACTAGAGGATTACGAGCCTCCTGCAATACTGAGGTTATCGTTGAGGCAGCAAATACTTCTCCTTTGCTGTGCTGAATCTAAAGCCATCAATGATCCCAAAGGTATTCAGCTACTATGCTTTTTAGCTGGATATTCAGCATCACAGTTTCTTCTCTGTTTGTTTTCTTTCTCCTTTTCCTTTTACATGATTACCTTCATGAAATTGCTTGCTGCTTCACTTGAGTTGAATTGTGAAAATTTTCTGTTATTTGATGAAGAAAATGAAGAAAGCATGCTTAGGGATGGAAGAGATGTATAATTGGCTTGTTTATTTCTCCTCCTGTTTTCTTCATACATCTTTAGTCGTTCTGCTGTTGATTTGTTTTATTGGAATGAGTCTTATGACAATTATTATGGAAAATGTTTTGCTGACTTCTCTATGCTTCCTGATTCTACCATTTTGTTGAGGACGAGGTTTTAGCTTTTAAAGGTGGTTATGAAATAACATATGTAGAAAATAAACATTGCGCCCAACTCAACTCAAAGCTAACTCATGAGCTGAGGATTGACCAAGAGCCCAATATCATATAAGGAGATAACAACCATCCCTTCAAACAATATGGAGACTTAACATCCCCCCTACTCCCAGGACTGGACATCTTGTGCGTGGACAATATAATACGAAGGCTCAACTGGGTAAACCAAGAACAAGATGGGTCTATCTTTGATACCGTGTTAGGAAAATGGTCCTAGGGCCTAATTCAACCCTAAAAACTAACTCCTTAACTTAGGATTGTCCAAGACTATCTAAGGAGCTAATCAACCAAAGTGATACTCTTAACACCTCCCCTCCCTTGCATGCCCAAGACTAGACATCCAGAGCGCGGACACCATGACATGGGGCCTAACATTGGGTTAACCAAGAATTATGATGGTCTTGCTTTGATATTGAAAATGGACCTTTGATCTTGCTTGATTGTCAATGAAAAATGTGTTCATAAATAATTAGTACATGTTCTCAACTGAGAATTGAAATGTGTAATACACTAAGGAGTTTAATGCATATAGAATCCTCTATATTTATGAATTGTTTCTGAAATGCGAAGACTTTCTTCCCACACCTACAAACAAATGGACAAAAAATGCATGAGACAAATTTGGTGCAGTATTACTAGCAAGTTTGTCCAATCTAAGTCAGATCCATATGGGGCCCTCTACAGCGTGGGCTGGTTAGACCAAGAACTCAAACCAACCTGCTCGGTTGTCACCCATAGTTTAAGCACCAAGCAGGACTAATCAATTTATAGATGGGCTAAAAAATATGTCATTTATCCAAATTAGCATGGTCTTGAGTGTTATTATCATCAATTTGGGTAAGTTTGCTGTCTATGTTCAATAATTCTCTTTTCCTTTTTCTAGTCTACTGCTGTTTATAGATGTGAGATACTAAAATTTAACTGATGGATCTTTCAATTAGTTCTGCTACGGAAGGCTTTAGACACTCCGGATCCTGAAGTCGTTGAGGATGCATTGAGTTTGCTTGTTGACCTCCATGCACTACAAAAAACACCTCCAAGGAGCCGTTATGAGCCTACATTTTATGGAAG
The DNA here is from genome assembly GCF_000715075.1 of Nicotiana tabacum. NCBI lineage: Eukaryota > Viridiplantae > Streptophyta > Magnoliopsida > Solanales > Solanaceae > Nicotiana > Nicotiana tabacum. The sequence goes on along the minus strand of NC_134082.1, from coordinate 1,925,611 downwards.
ATTGCTTGCCAGCTTTTCTCTTTCATTTGATGCTTCTATACTAATACTCAAGTTTGGAGCCATAGGAATGCTACGAGAAGGCATTGTTCTTGGTATAATGATGGATATGCAGCCACTCCCCATTCTTCGTCCTTTTGGCCACGAAAGCTTGGTACTATCCTATACTTTTTAATTTGAGAATGTCACATTTCTTTAATAGTTTAGATTAATGTTGATCAATAAATTTGATTTTCCAGTTCATGAAGTACATTGACAACTTTTTCAGTGGAGATTCTAAGACCACTGGTTTATCTGGTAGAAAAGAGGTAATCTGTATGGCAAATTCGTGCGCCTTTCACTTCTGGCAACGTGCTTTCAAGGTAACCCCGCAGTTCATTCTTGACTATAGGAAATCTCTCTCTCTCTCTCTCCTCCCTGTTTTTTTTGCTTTATTTTTTTGGGATGCTAGCATTCTATTTACGTATTTTGTTTCCAAATGAAGGACAAATACCGCCTTCAACTATTAAGACAACTCTTCAAGTTGGATAACACAAAAGACAGAGAAATAGTGCTTTCAAAAATTGAGGAAGAGTGGTGCTCATACCATAATCTTTTGCGAGCGGCACTCAACCAAGTTGCTGAATCATGTATGTCTTATCTTGAGTTTTACCAGTTTAGATCCTTTGGTTTTTTATACTAAGCCTGTGTTGTTGCAGATGATGAGGTTCTGGACTCTTTGCATCGATATAGACCCCAATTTCTTGCTACATCAGGTGGCATACCATCTTATTATAATCCAAATGAATATCAGCACAAGTGCCATCTCGACTGTGATCAGTATTTAGATGATGGTGCGTTAGATATGGATTATCAGCTACTTGAACAAGGTGGTGAAATAAGGAAATGCATTTCTATTCCATTTTTGGGCCACAATGAATCATTAGCACATAAGGTGGCTCAAAATTTGGCTAGTGTAGTCAAAGAGGTACTGTATTCTGCTATCACTTTGCTGTTATATTTGATGTCAAGATTTTGATATCATCTTCCTTTTCGATGTTCGATAGATGAGAAGTCAGTCTTCTGCGGATGTCTCTGGAAATCCTGACATGTTGGTGTACGGTAATGGTGTTTCCACAGGGGAGGCTTCTCTTTGTAAATTTTTTCTCAGTGGTCAGTGCAACAGAGATTCCCAATGTTCCTTTTCTCATTCTTTACAAGCAAAGAGGCCCACTTGCAAATTTTTCTTCTCTTTACAGGTATCAGTAGTTTTATGGCTTATTGTATTTGTCAAATAACAGTGTCCCTGATCGATAATCCCCCATTGGAAACATTGGTGATTGAAAAATGAGGAAGTGAATACTAGGGAAAAAGTGTTAATGAAGGTCCTCCTCTTTGTACTTTTGGTTGATTTGAGATAGAGGAATAAAAGAATATTGAAGGGGTTGAGAGTCCATTCCCTAGAGTAAAGAGTTCCGTTTTTGCTTCATTTGGTGTGATAAAGACATCCCTTACTGTATTGGTTATTCCAGGGAAAAATGTAGTTATCATTCTTAATAGGCTGACTTTGATCAAATTAAAATCTGATTCTTCTGTCAATTTTTTCTTCCTTGGTTCATCAGTCATCACAAAGACATGTTACTTGTTACATCTTTCCTTTGAAGAGGAAGAAGAGCTTGCATTAGTGGAAGGAGGAGGAGAAAGAATGAGGAAGATTTAAGGGTGTGCTATATATATATATATATATATGGAGGGGAAAATAGTCATTTGTTGGCACTTATTTGCCTTATCCATAGGTTAAATGGTGCATATCCTTGGCTTCTTTAAATTTCTTCTTACAAAATTTTTTCTCAAGGGTTTCGATACTCCTATCTGACGTATTCTGAATTTACATTTATATAGGGATGCCGGAATGGAGATTCATGTTTCTTTTCTCACGATTCAGTTCCATCTGCTTATTCTGGTGTTCTGTCAAGTTTATGCCGCCCGGAGAATGCAGATGCTGATATGTTGTCACTTCTGCGATGGTTTCCTGCACCTCATCATGGATGCATTCTCATACTCGATGACAATGATTTATATTTTTCGTCACATATTGCACGTCACTATGCTCCGTCTTCTATAATCTCCACAACGCCCCTTCGAGATGAATCCACACTTGACCAATTACCAACTGATGTCAGAATTCTCTGGGGCCATTCCAATCCATACAACACGATAGTATCCAACACTGCAGGGAGTCCAGTTCCGTGGAGTGAAGTTAAATGTGTCCTATGGTTTCCCAAATTTGAAACAGGACATAGAGAAGGGCAGAAGAGTGTGATGCAAACCTTTTTTGAGTATTTAGCCATCCGGATGCTTGGATATGCCTTATATGATGTTAAAGTTATTGTCACCATGAATAATATGCGTTTCTCATACCTTCAGGTAATTTACTCCTTGTATCTTTTTTTTTTTTCCTTTTCCTATCTTTATGACAGTTCTGTCTGAAGTGCTCTATTTGTGGGTTTACTTGGGGAGTTGGGGGGGGGGGGAGGATGAATACAAAATCTATATCTAAAAGTTATTAACAATTGAGCTTTTGAAAGTTGACATGAAAGTATGCTTTGTATTTGTGGAGCTGCTTGATGTTTTAAGCATCTGCAATGAGAAATGAATGGGAATTGTATTAAATTTATGTCTACTGATAAATAAAATAGGACTTACTGTGAAGCTATATGATATTATGTCGCTTGGCGTGCATTTACGCAATATAAACACATACTAATATGTTGTTGCTTTATCATATTGTAGCGATGCACGTGTTGTCGAAGAGAATGTTTGAGAATCACTTTTGAAAAAAATAAAAATGTTTTTTGCTCTTTTCTATTGGCTGAGGCTCTTGACTTTGTTTGAACTTTTTCTTTGATGAAAACTGACTATCAGGCAGATATGCACCCTCAGAGCTTCCATGCTCAAAAAATGTATACATTAACAACTTCTCTAATATATTCTCCTAATATATTTCTTTTAATGCTGCAAATAGTTCTCCTCTTCTATTCGTCCGAGTCCTAAATCCCACCTGTTGCTAACATAAATGCTTTGCTGATTCAGATTATTTTCCCCTTTACTTCACTGAATTGAACATTTGAGACTGTTACTTCAGGTGGAAAAGCTGGCAAGGGAATGTTGCTTTTTTCTCAGGGAGTCATTCCTATTTGATGAACAGAACTTGGGAGAATTATTTGATGAGATTAATGCCAGAAAGCCAATGCTGCAGTCGAAGCCTGTCTCATATGTTTTCTCGCTGCATCCGCCTGCAGATGTCCAGTCTCATGATTTTGCAACACTCCTTAGCCAAAATAAAAATAAGGTTATTTAGATACAAGATTAGCTCCAGAATGATGTGCAGTGCGGAGAGTTAAATTATATGCAAATTCGCGTAGAACAGTGTAAAGAGGGGGTTTTCATGCAGTCTTTAGTTATCAACTATAAAGGTTTTTCATGCAGTCTTTAATTATGAAGAGAAGGTTCCTTTTGACATCCAAAAATGCTTAAGTTGCAGAGAATTCCTTCATCTTGATCAGGTTTTACTGTTATATTAGGCATCTCTGTGTGTTTGTTTGGCATCTAATTACTTGTGGGGATAAAAGATGACTTTGATTAAACTCCTGCAACGTTTTGCTTATTGGCTAATAAAGTATTTTAAAATGGTAATGTTGTTAAATCAAATTATATTTCTTTAATTATTGTTTATTTTTTGTTATGACAATTAACCGTGAGCTTGATTTTAGTGCTTATGATAAGTTACCCTCCTGAGTCTTGGCTTGGTAATCTTTTTTCTTTAACTTAGTAGACAAATGATACCAGAATTACTATTTGAAATTAGCTAAATTTTTACCGTCTCTACTCCAAAAAGATTGATGCTATTTCCTTGCTATTAGTTTGTTTAGTATTGTTGCTTCTCTACTCCTTCAGGTAGGAGTAAGGTCTGATTTTACTGAATCGTCGTTGTTGTTATAGTCTCAGAAATGCTAAGACAAATATCAGTCCACAAGTTTCAAAAGCTTTAGTCACGCAGATGTTATGACTTATTTAAGATCACATAGTCTTCCTCTCTTTATTACTCCCTCTCTTCCAGTTTATGTGAACCTCTTTCCTTTTTGGTCCGTTCCAAAAAGAATGACCTCTTTCTAAATTTGATAACAATTTAGCTTAAACTTACAGTTCTACCCTTAATGAGAAGCTTTTATAACCACACAAATACTCTGGGCCCCTTTTTGATTTGTTTAGGACCACAAATTTTAAAAGTCTTCACTTTTTCTTAAACTCCGTGCCCGGTCAAACAAGTTTACATAAATTGGAACGGAGGGAGTACATTTTATGCCAAGTCAAACAAACTAAAATAATCTTTTTGAAACGAAGGGAGTACTATGGTGCAATTTTCTATACAATGTACATTTTTGCCTTGCTCTTTATGTGTCCAAAATGCAGGGTTATACTTATACCAGCCATCTATTTCGTATTTTCGTATTTCGTATTTCTGTATTTCATATCTCTTATATATTGTTGTTATTTTTATTATGCATTTTTATGGTACTAATATATCTTCTCCTATTGCTTTTTTGAGCCGAGGGTCTCCTGGAAACAGCCTCTCTACCCTTCGGGGTAGGGGTAAGGTCTGCGTACATATTACCCTCCCCAGACCCCACTAACGGGATTATACTGGGTCGTCGTTGTTATTGTTGTTGTTGTTGTTGTTGTCTTTATGTGTCCAAAATATTTTGCCATTTTTCATAGAGAAGAGATCGAAAAGAACAAAGGAAAACGCCAAAAATTAGTATTGCTAAACATTAAATACCAGTATAAACAATTATTCAAATGATTAGTTGCATATTTTCGACGTAATTTATATAAAGGGAAAATCCTAAGTAGACAGCAAAGATCTAAAACTAAAAATTAGTGTAATTTTAGATTATGACACCAACAGTAAGGTTCAAATTACAATTTGTAAACTATGTCACCTAAGATAACTAGCGGAAGTAAAGCCCGTACTATGCACGGACCCAAGCTTAAATGAATAAATTGACATAAATCAAGCTAATCTATGATTTGACTTTATATTCCATAGATTAGGTATGATCAACAAATTTTATCTTAATTTAAGATATGATCATGAGGAAAGTCAGATTAATATCAATGTGACATGTTCCTTTTTTTCTTTTATAATTTTGCAATAGAGTTGTGGAATTATGAAGTTAATATATAAGTGTGGCAAGTTTGTTTTTTTGTTCTTCTGTATGAGTATGTTTTGGAAGCAACCCCCACTTCCAACCGAGAGGTTGTGAGTTCGAGTCTCCCCAACAGCAAGGTGGAAAGTTCTTGGAGGAAGGATGCCGGAGGTCTATTTGGAAACAGTCTCTCTACCCTAGGGTAGGGGTAAGATCTGCGTGGAATTATGAAGTTAATATATAAGTGTGGCAAGTTTGTTTTTTTGTTCTTCTGTATGAGTATGTTTTCATATACTTTATTTCGTTAAAATTTGATGCTAAAGATGATATAGTTTTTCACGTGAATCTTCTGTAGTGATTTTGTATTTTTATAGCATGGGTGAAAGGGTATAAATTAAACCTTGTAAGAAAAATGCCCCTTTAGAGATAGGGGCGAGCAAAAGAGCTACTATACACTCAACGCAACCCATTAGTAAATTAGTAGAAATTAAAAGCTACAACGTACAAAATCTCATGTCTTTGCAAATCAGAAAACTTGCATGAAAAATAGTAATTAACATTTTTATAATCGTCCCAAAATTAGCTAAGCAAAAAAAGAAGTAATATATGCTTGAGACATAGAAAGGATAAAATCTAAGTATCGATCGTACTCAGTGGCGAAATCAGAAATTTACTCAAGGGTATTCAAACTTAAAAGAAGTGAAAAAAATCTCCGAGAAAGAGTGTTCAATTTGTGTTATATACCTCTAAAATCTAATATTTTACCTATACATACAGTGTAATTTTCCGACGAAAGGTGGTCAGTTGACCCCCTTTACAACATGTAGCTTCGCCCATAGATCGTAGAGTAATGATCATAGTATTAAACAAGTTCTTCATTTCTTACTTAGCCTAATCTATATTAGATTTTGATGAACCAAAGAGAAGTACTATAACATTCTAAATTAGATTTTGATGAACCAAAAAGAAGCACTATAACTTTACCTATGATTTATCAAAAGAGTGTTTTTGTCTTAATTAGTAGTAGTAATAAAACATAATGCATCTGTTAGTAGTAAATATAAATAGGATGTCTAGAAAACAGATGCACAATCTCAGTAATAAAGTATAATAGTACTAGGGGTGTTCACGGTCTGACGGAAAACCGATCCAAATCAAAAATGAATCAAACCGATTAAGTAAACCGATATTTTTCTTGATTTGGATTGGTTTTGGTTTTAAATTTTAAAAACCAATAATATTTAGTTTGGTTTTGGTTCTATTTTAAAAAACCGAAAATAAACCGAACCAAACCGACTAATTATATACAAAATTTAATAATTATTTATATACAATATAATATCTTTTTGTAAATAATTTTAAATATTTTATGCATTTTAATTGTTATTTTGAATTTTGGTTTATCCTTTTATATCTTAAAAGATTGCCTAAGCCCAAACAATAGGACTCGACCAGTTTTTTTTTCATTAAGAGACTCTAATTCTCTAATCCTCCGCACATACTTTTGCCTAACAGAATAGTTAAAAAAAACCCACCACAAGAGTAAAGAAAGCAATTCAAATTGCAAGACAACAATGGCTAATTAAAGCTTGAGAAAGCAAACTTTTTGTTTGTTTTTTGTTCATTCTTTTCATATAAACAGGTAAATAAACTTTCAGTTCTGAAAGAAATATATAAAAAAGCATAAATTTAGTAAATTATTTTCATATTGTTGTCTAGCGTTATTTTACTATTATCGACTTATCATTAGCTTACTAAGAACCGAAAAACCGAACCAAAGCGAACCAAACCAACAACAATCAAACGTTTGTATTTAATTTAGTTTGGTTTTGATTTTAAAATTTTAAAAATCAAATAAATTGGTTTGGTTTTGATTTTAATCAAAAACCGATCAAACCGAATTGTGAACACCCCTAAATATAGTACTATCTTTGGAACACACCCAAACAAATGGGTCCACTGTTTCATGTTGTTAAGCAACCTCCACTTCCAACCGAGAGGTTGTGAGTTCGAGTCTCCCCAAGAGCAAGGTGGGAAGTTTTTGGAGGGAAGGATGCCGGGGGTCTATTTGGAAACAGTCTCTCTACCCTAGGGTAGGGGTAAGGTCTGCGTACACACTACCCTCTCCAGACCTCACTAAGTGGGATTATACTTTGTTGTGGACTATTCATTTGTGGGGTGGGCTTTGAAAATGCCTACAAAGTTCCCTTTATTTACCAAATTATTTGATGGCAACAAAAGTTATAATACTGAAAAGAAAGGGCAAAAATATAAAAGTTTAAACTGGCACGAAGTCCTGTCAGCTTCACCTAGTGCACTCCCACTTCTAATATTAGTAGAATAATAATTTGTCTTTTTCGTTTTGGCATCAATAATTATTGATCACTGAGGGGTGCGGCAGAAAAATTAAAATTTCTTTACTTTTAATTAAAAAATTTAAACTCGATCAAGAAAATTTAAAATCTTTTAACACAAAACACTTTAGAATTTCATATTTACCATACTATACAAAAATCTAAATTAATCAAACTTAATGAACTTCAGATAGAATCAATGGCGGAGCCACATTAAAGCAAGGGGGTGTCAAACAACATTCCTTTGCCGGAAAATTATACTATTTTGCTAAATAATTTATTTTATTTTATGTATATTTACTATACGTTGACTCCCCTTAACTTTTCGATATATCTAATTATTTATATTTTGATACTCCTTGATAAAAATTCTTGATCCGCTACAGGATACGATATAACTCAACCACGAAAAATAGATAAAACAACATATTGCCATGTGTCTTGTCTCCTATTATGCTGGAGTATTTTTCCGGATTTTGAACAGTGTTTTCGTTCAGATTTATCTTTACATGAAAAACAACTAAATTTCGATTACTTTTGAAATTGTGGCTATTTTTGAATGACCACTTGTAAATGTGACTATTTTTAAATTTCTCCCATTAGTTAAGTTACTACTAGTATTACTTATTAATATTTGTTATAAAAATTTACTTGAAATTATTTTATACGTGATTTAATTATGTAAAGATTATTTACACGATGTACATACAAATTAAAAACTACAACAAATAAAATATTGCCACGTGTCATGTCTCCTACTAGACTAGTAGAACTAGAAAACTAGTGGCTGAAACTGAAATAAAAAAGTGGGGATCTTTTCGTGATTTTGATTGAGCGAATATAATAAAGACAACAAACCAAATATCCATAGATGCTCCTGGAAAAATGGGAGAAATTTAAATATAGTCAAATTTATAACTGGTCATTTAAAAATAACCCAATTTTAAAAGTAATCGAAAATTAGCCACTTTTCATGTAAAGATAAATCTGAGCGAAAACACTGTTCAAAATCCGAAAAATACGCCCGTATATTATACTGGAGTTCCAGCATAAGTATGCTTGAACTCCAACATATTATACGGGAGTTCCAGGATAACTATGCTGGAACTCCAGCATAAGTACACTAGAACTCTAGCATAAGTATACTAGAACTCCAGCATAATATACTGGAGTTTCAGCAAGTATAAATGTCCAGTATAATATACTGGAGTTTGGAGCACCGGTGCTTCAGTCTCCCGTATATTATACAGGAGTCTGCAAAGTATACCGGTCCAGCATAATATGCTGGATTTCGTACATAGATGCACCAAATTCCCGTATATTATGCGGGATCGGTCTCTGTTGCAGCAAAATAGTGGCTATTTTTCGTTAACTTCATAAACGGTGGCTTTTTGAATGACCGGTGCGAAAACTGGCTATACCGTGCTATTTTAAGTGGAAAAATTGATACCAAATTGTCTACTCCACAAATCTCCACTCCTCCACCAATTCAACCAAAATACTCCAAATCTTCTTTCTCTTGTTCTTCAACAATCCATATTCAATTTTTCCCCATTTATTAATTCAACTTTATTTAGCTGCTGTACATGATTTATGCATAGGGTGTCGAGCTGATTAGTCGAGGTGAGTACAAGCTGACTCGAACGACAGTATATTTCTAAAGAAAGTGTGAATAATCAAACTACACATAGCCTGTGTGTAGTGTGTGTGTTGCTGAAGCTGCAATGTCACCAAAAACCCTAGATTCACGTCAAGCTATTGAATCATGTACGTATCATCTCCATTCATGGAAGCCCTTTCAGCTCCCAAACCCTAATCCCAAAACCCTAGATTCCTCTGAATCACCAAAACCTTACTCTGCACTACACACTAAGCGCCAATGTAGAGCGGATCGAGCTACTTCGATCCCGATTGAAACCCTAGACATGTCGAAGTTGAGCTTGTTTGATGATGATCGTCCTTTATCGGCTAACAAACGGGAGAAAAATAAGAATAGTCTCCGTTTGATAGCCGGTAAAAGGAGGCGGCGTGGGTCCCGTTCTGTTTCGGGAAGGAGCAGTGATCGGAGCGGGACCCATCGCCCACGCCGTTGTTGCTCTGTGGGAGCATCAGCGGCTTATGGGACTTGTTCTGATTTTCCTGTAGCTGTTGGGACTGATTCTAGTGGAGAGTTGTTTGTAAATGGGGATATGAATTGGACATTGGATGTTAGTGAGGTTACTAGGAATTTGAAGAGAGAGAAAGAAAGTGGTGGGGTTAGTGAGAGAGAGAATAATTTTAATGGTTTGTTAGGGGGGCAAATTGGGAATTTTGAGGGTTTGGGGAATGAATCAGGGTATGGGAGTGAACCGGGTTATAGAGGTGATGCTGAGTTTGGATATGGTGATGAGTTTGATGAAGAAGAAGATGATCAACAACGGTTCTCATTATGGGGCGATGAATTTGGAGGTATATGTATACTCTGCAATCTGCATTTGTAGTTCCATTGTCTTGAATTATGCATTAAGACTTAATGTTGGGGTCACCTATATGAATCCTCTATATAGATTTTGTACCATTTCGGATCCATTTCATTTCAATACTAAATAATTTGTCTTTTAAAATAAGCATTTAAGCAGTCCAATGTGCAAGCCAAAAAAGAAAAAAAAGAAGATAAAAAGAAAGCAAACTAACTCCATCTTCTGGGGCGATGAATTTGGAGGTATACCTTTACCCTGAGTGTTGATCCATATCTATTTAGCTTCATTTAGGCCTGTTGCATTGAATGTTGAATTGTACATAGATTTCCTTATATTTGCCTTCTGAGACAGACATTTAAATGGTCAATTTGGGAAAAGAAAATGAGAAAGAAAAAAGAGATTGAAGTGCTCAATGTGATTTAATCTAGTCAATGTTAAGCCAATGCAAGTTAATTTTTCATTGAAATGTCAATCTTTGGCTTAAATGGATGTTTTCGTGATGGTGGAATCATCTAACTGTCTATCAAGATGTAGTTTATATAGAATGATGCAGTTTAAAGAGTTAGTGTTTAAAATATTCTGTTGGACAAGTCAGTTTCATCCTGCCCCAAATGTTAGTCTGGCCTTGTAGCCTCAGGAAAAAAAAATGCAAATAGCTCCTATTTTAGGTAGCAATGCTGCTTGATAAACTCCTATAAGAACATATTATAGGAGTTTGTTTTTTGTAATTCATTACCATTCTGTACATGTACAGTACATATAGTTTTTCTGTCGAAGATTTATATATTATGAGTCACTCACCAGCAGAAGCTATTCCCTGCCTATAGAACACTACTATAGTACTGCAAGTTGGAATGAAAGAAGTAGTCCGGCAAACATGTTTCAGAACTATTGATGTTAATTCATTCACATTATCATTCATCTCGGGGCTGATATATTATTTTATCAGTGAATCAGTATTTGATAGAACATTGAGTGAGGAAGGGATGTGGAAGTCAAGAAACAGAAATTTGAGGGGAAATTTGGGTATGTAAAGGATGGACTTCTAATGGCTGATAGAAACATGATAGATGAAACTACGACTTACAAATATACATGGCACTTATCCAAAGATTGGGATGGAGGATTAAACTTGGTGTTAGGAGTTAAGGTGGAAGTATGTCGTGGAATTGGCTCAAGTTTCACTTAATTATCTGATTAAGTATGTGCAAACTGTAGAGATTTTGCTTGTGTATGTCTTAAAGCCCAATATTGCTTTACTTCCAACGTTGGTTTTCCTCTACCTGTATGTGACTTCCAACTTACCGTAAATGTTATAGTCTTTCACTTACTTCCTATTAACAAATTTGTTCCAAATCATGTGTTCAAACTATCCTATATATTCACTTTCCGTGTGACATAATTACCCACATGCTCTATTCTACTGGTGGCTCTTACTTATATATACTCATTAACCTTGACTCTTGAGTAGGGGTGGAAAGGGGAAAAAATGATAGTGAAGCATAAGGAGGCACTGTGTCGTTCATTCCGAAAGGAAGTAAAGTTGATGCCTTTCAATTCCTTTGACTTCTCAAAGCTTATAGGTGGATTATATCGCGCAAAATCTAATTGGTGAGGGGTGGTCCTTCACCGAGTTCTGGGGCTTAATCCTGTCTTCGTGATTACTAAATCTAACATAATCAGCATCTCTCTCTCTCTCGTTACTTCTTTTCCTTTTGTACTCCCCCCCTTTGGCTGGCCTTTGAACCCAATTCTTTCAGTTTCTTCTGGTAGATAGGAACCAGATATAGCGTCGTGTGATCTCCTTTTCCTTTTATATTATTGATGTACAATTATCTTGCTGGTTCTAGGTAATGATTTGTCTGTATTTCTTGGCATAAACGCTGGTGATCATGGTGTACTCCCTCTTGTTACCTACTTGGTACTATTTCCATTAATAAAATTACCTTATTAAAAAGTAAAAGTTTAATGCTGGTAATCATGGTGTACAAAAATTGAAACAGTGGGCGTTTGGTGTGTGTGTGTGGGGGGGGGGGGGGAGCTTGTGAAGGCACAGTGTTACCATTTTGTTGTATGCTCAAGGATGCATTTACTAAATGTAGTATGACCACGTAAACCTATAAGCTGGATCTTTACTAGTGCCAAGGTTTTCCATTTTTCTATAAGCAGGCTCCTTTTGCTGAAATCTCAACAGATGGGATGGCTACTTGGACTAGAATTAGTTAACCACTATTTGCCAGCCTAATTTGTCAGACAAGCTTCTGAAAGGATTCTTAGGCAGTCTTGCTAATGTCATGCTTGTGTATGTAATCATGGCTAATTGAGTATAAGCCAACCACTTTCTAAAGAAAAAAGAGTATGAGTTCTGCTAACTTGTTCCTTTTCTGTCTTGTACTAACAGCACTTTCTAAGATGGAGAAGGTTGGGGAGAACACATTACAGAAGGTGCACCACAGATGTCGGCGGAGGAAACAAGACTGTAAAATGGTGATCGCCTGAGGCGGCTGCTGCTGCTGATGAATAATATTTATAGTTTTGACTGTATTGTTGTAGCTGATTCCAAGATTTGCCAGTGACATTTATGAATGCATAATGCATGACACTGCCTTTCGGCTATACAGATTTTTTGCTGTGTACAAATAGAATCAGTAATTTATAGGCCATGAGCATTGGACTGTAACATCACTATGGAAATATATCAATATTGGTTAAAGCATCTCGCACCTTATACGTATTTGGGGTGCAAGAGTCATTAATATATTCGAAAAAGTTTCTGTTCTTTCTTACCCTTGCTGCTATTAGTTTTTACTGGTAAAAGGTTGTCTACTGTTTGTTTGTTCCCTGGATATTTGCACACAATTCTCTTACAACAAATCCACTGTGATACAGCAAGTGGGGTTTGGGGAGGATAGTATGTTCATAGACCTTACCTCTACCTTATGAAGATAGAAATTTCCTATAGACCCTCGGTTCAAAGAACAATCAACGAAATTAACAAACAATAGTAACAACAAGGTAATAGGGTAATTGAAGTGAATAACACAACATGTACTAATAACGAACCACGAATAAGCAAATACAACAGTAGAACTAGTTTTATTGACAAGCCTAGGAGAGACTCACGACTATTTGTCAACCTTCAACCCTAGTACATGTCCTCCACGCCTTCCTATCGAAGGTCATGTCCTCGGCAAGCTGAAGCAGTGACATGTCCTGCTTAATCACCTCACTCCAGTACTTCTTAGGCCTACTCCTACCCTTCCTCAGACCCGCCATGATCAATATCTCACACCTTCTAATCGGAGCAATTATGTCTCCCCTTATCACATGCCCGAACCATCTTAGCCTGGATTCTCGCAACTTGTCCTCCACATCCGCAACTTCCACCATGTCCTGAATAACTTCGTTCCTAATCTTGTCTTTCCTGGTATATCCATACATCTATCTCAACATTCCCATTAATCTGCTTTGTAACCCTGAGAAACATAATGTGCTCTTAAATATCACATAATATTAGGTGTTTCACCAGAAGGATTCAGCCTAGTGATAAATAAAGTGAATGCAAATCTTGGATACAGGGGCGGATTAATTCCTGCCGAAGCGGTGTCACGCGACACCGCTTCGTCCGAAAATTTTACTAAATATATATATTAATACTGTACGAAAACGGATAAGTAGGAAAAATGACACCACTTGACATAAATTGTGTCTTGTTGTGTTGGTAATGTGCTTGCTTTTTTCTCTAAGAGGTCAACGGTTCAAACCTCAGTTAGGACATTTTTCTTTTCCAAATATTTGAGAGGGCCTTTGTAGTAAAAATTGTGATGAAATAGAATTGAACACCTTTTCTAACTTAAGACTCAACAAAATCAATAGACTAAGGTTATTTTTTGTCTAAAAGTATGATAATCAAAGTTATACTCCAGTTCTTTTATAAATTTCGACACCGCTTACAAAATTTCCTGTGTACGCCCCTGCTTGGATACTGTTCAAATCCCACTAAATCTTCTATGCCAGTGTCTCATATAATAAAGCTACTTTATATACCATATCTTCATACTTGTGTAATGGGAAAATATTTCCATGATAGTGGAATGCATGTATTAATAATCTATGATGATTTTAGTAATTAGGTAATAACATATCAATAAATGTCATTATTATTACATTGACCATTAAATCGTGAGGCTTCTCGTGGATCGGAACAATAGAACTAATAATAGAATAAACAGAGAATAAAGAAAATATTTGAGAACTCGGGAAAGGAGAATAAGCCTCTCTAAGGGAAGAAGACCTAGCCCAGCTTTCTTTCCGAGCCATCAATAACTGTCGGCTTTCAACGGGTCCGGCTATCCTTTTACCGGTCGGTCAGTTATGGAAGACTGTGCAAAATACGGGGATGACTTGTGGCTAGGGGGGAAAGGGATGTTTTCTATTTACAATCTCGTCAAATCCTGAATAGAATGCCAAATATGTAGATAATAAATGCCTCTATTTTCATCTTTATATTCGGCAACAATTCCCTATCTCCGCCATGGTTATATAGATCAACACACTCTCAAATGGACCGCATTGTATGAGAAATATGCTAGTAATTATATATGAAATAAGAGCATGTGTATAAGCAATATAGGATAATCTATACTATATCAAAAGCACGAAAGTTCTTAACGAAATATCGTTCGCCTTTTTTACCCTTTAAAAATAGAATTCACATTGGACAAAATTATAATTTAAATTAGTTTTCTAATATTTAGGAATTCATAATCAACTAAAATCTTTATCATTAAATCCTTCCTTATTTAAATTTATATCTATATCTATACTATATTAAAAGTACGAAGCCCCTTAGCAAAATGTCGTTCGCCTTTTTTTCCCCTTAAAATCAAATTTATATTGGATGAAATTGTAATTTAAGTTAATTTCCTAATTTTTAGGACTTTAAAATCAACTAAAATTTTGGTCATAAAATCTTTCCTTATTGAACTAGATAAGAAATATTAATATTGGGACTTTAAAATTGATTAAAATATTACCTTATATAAATCAAACAATTATTTTATAAGATTTTTTTAAAATTAGGCACGTACATATTCAGTTTCACCGGTAGCACCTGAGATAAGTTGAATATTCAATTAATTCTTTTTTTTTTGGGGTCATGTTTTCTCAAGAAATCTTTGGAAATTCTTTTTCCCGGTCTAAATACATAGAGATTTGATATAATTAGCAATACATATCAAACTCAAGAAAGAAGGGCAAGAACATATTTGAATTTGGTAAAGCAATTCAAAATTCCATCCAATGTTCGCTTTCTCTCAAAGGAAATAAACGTGAATTTATATAATTATTATTTTTAAAATGATACTTATGTCATTAAAATGTTGTCCATATTTTGTCCAGATATAATTTTTAACTCATTTTGACCATCTAAAAATTATGCATATATGCATACTTTGAAAATTTTAAAGGCCAAATCTTGTAAAATATTAACTTAATATTAGTCATTTTACAATTTATATATTACTTATTAATACTACTATTAAATATAATGATTATCTTTTGCATATCTGAAAATTACAGTCAATAATTAAAATAAATAACTAAAAAAATATTTAAGAATATAAAAAGAGAGATAGAGAGAGAAAGGTAGTTGGCAGGAGTAACATCACTAATCATTCTACAAATACAAAAATTTAAAAATGAAATGTAAGACTAACTTTTTTACCTTTTGAAAGTAGAATTCTTATTTGATAAAATTATAATAGCGGTTAAATATTTAAAACTAAGAATGAGCTAATATTAAAAAATTGCATAAAAGAATTATTAGCTATGTTTATGAAAGTTGAGAGCAAATATAACTCTTTGAATTAACTAATTTGTAAAAAATTCTTTTATTTATAAAATTTATCATACATGTAAAGTTATTTTTCAAGTTGATAATTACAACAACAATAACAATAGACCCAGTGTAATTCCACAAATGGGGTTTGGGGAGGGTAGTATGTGCAGACTTTACCTTTACCAAGTTAACAATTAATTATTTAAATTAATTTTCATAAGAATACCACTAACAGTGAAAGAAATTGACTATAGTATAGTATTAAGAGTCAAATTACTAAAAATAAAACTTGAAGAAATAAGGATGAAATAACAAAAAAATAAAATATATTCTAAATTAAATGAGTTGTCATTAATTGAACTTTTTTTTCCAACAAATTACATCTTCCTATATTTTACTACTATAAAATATTAACTCAACATTAATCATTTTTCGAGTTTACGATATACTAATCAATTTTTTTTCTATGAGTTATATAGAATCAACCACTTCATTCTCAAATCTCTAAAAGACTTTAATCAACAAAAAAAATCTCTAAAAGATCACAAAAAATTAATTTATTTTATTTGACAAATCTTTAAAGAATCATGATAAAAGTATTTTCGTGTTATTTGTTTGTGTTCAATATTAAGTTATTAGAAATAACAATATTCTTTTGTACAATATTCTTGCAAGAAATTCTTATAACTTATACTTTTTCTAATAATTTTTATTTTATAACTTAAACACATTACTTAATACTAATATGATGACCCAAAAGGTCATCACTTGTTTTAAAACGAAACTTCCGTTGAGGCCTTGAAAACCTCATTTAGAGTCACCTCGATTTGCTTGCACAGTTCAGGCGCAGAGCCGGAAAGCTTAAATACGATAACAACAACAACAACAACAACAATAACAACAACAACCCAGTATAATCCCATAAGTGGGGTCTGGGGAGGGTAGTGTGTAAGCAGACCTTACCCCTACCCCGAAGGGGTAGAGAGGCTGTTTCCGAAAGACCCTTCGCTCAAGATAATAAAAAGATCAAAGGAGAGAATATTAGATTCACCACGGAGATCATAGGGAAAAAGGAACATAAAATGCAGAAGAAAAATGCAAAGCAAAAACGATGGCTAGTAAATGGATCCTGCGTCGAAAATAGAACATAGTAAGACACGACACTGCCCCTAGCTATCTTAGACAAAACCCCACCGGAACTAGGCTCACAAAGGTACAAAGTAACGCAAGACTCAAACAACCTCCTAGCCTACAACCATAATATTCGACCTCCACAACTTCCTATCAAGTGTCATGTCCTCGGAAATCTGAAACCTCTCCATATCCTGCCTGATCCCTCTCCCCAATACTTCTTAGGCCGCCCTCTACCTCTTCTCGTGCCTTCCACGATCAGCCACTCACACCTCCTTAATGGAACATCTGGGCTTCTCCTCTGTACATGCCCAAACCATCTGAGCCTCGCTTCCCGCATATTGTCATCAATAGGAGCTACGTGCACCTTCTCTCGAATGTCATCATTCCTAATTTTATCCATCCTAGTATGCCCGCACATCTACCTCAACATCCTCATTTCTGCTACTTTCATCTTTTGGATATGTGAGTTCTTAACAGGCCAACACTCAGCCCCATACATCATGGCCGGTCTAACGACCACTTTATAGAACTTACCTTTGAGTATCGTTGGCACTTTCTTGTCACACAAGACTCCAGATGCCAACCTCCACTTCATCCATCCTACACCAATACGGTGTGCGACATCCTCGTCGATCTCCCCTCCCCCATGGATAACCGAACCAAAGTACTTGAAGCTGCCTCTACTTGGGATAACCTGGGACTCAAGCCTCACATCCACGCCCACTTCCCCCGGCCCAGCGCTGAACTTACACTCGAGGTATTCCGTCTTCGTTCTGCTTAGCTTGAAACCCTTAGACTCAAGAGTCTTTCTCCAAACGTCCAATCTCTCGTTAACACCGGCTCATGACTCATCAATCAGAACTATGTCATCTGCGAATAGCATGCACCATGGCACCTCCCCTTGAATGTGGTTCGATATCGCATTCATCACCAGGGCGAATAATAACGGACTGAGCGCAGAGCCTTGGTGTAATCTCATTTCAACCGGAAAAGGCTCAGAGTCCCCTCCTACTGTCCTAACCCGAGTCTTAGCCCAATCGTACATGTCCTTAATTGCCAAAACATAAGGAACCAACATACCTTTAAATACGATAATCTGTGAAAAATGATAAGTTTTGATTATAAAATGAGCTAATTTGACTTCGGTCAACATTTTGGGTAAACGGACCCGAACTCATGATTTCTCGGTCCTAGAGGGTCCGTAGGAAAATATGGGACTTGGGCGTATGCCCGGAATAGAATTCCGAGGTCCCGAGCCCGAGAAATGAATTTTCAAAGAAAATTATTTTCTGAAATTGTTTAAAGAAATTTGAAATGAAATTTGATTAGAACATGATGGTATCGGACCCGTATTTTGGTTCCGCCATCCGGTACAGGTCTTATATATGATTTAAGATATTTTTGTGGAATTTGGTAAAAAACGGATGTCATGTGACGTGATTCGGACTTAAATTGCAAAATTTATGTTTAAAGAATTTTAGAGAAAATTTCATCGATCTCGAGATTTAATTTGATGTTCATGAGGTTATGTTGATGATTTGATTACACGAGTAAGTCCATATGATGTTTCTGAGTTAGTATGACATTTGGTTTGGAGCCCCGAGGGCTCGGGTGAGTTTCAGGATGTTTTTATACGTAGGAAAAAAATTGCAGATTCAGAGAAGTTGCAAGTCTCTGAAGCCAGGCTTCGTGGTCCCGGTGGAAGCTTCGCGACCGCGGTGGGAATTGTGCGGTCCGCGGTGAGAAAGGCCAAGCCTTCGCGGTCGCGCTCGATTTCTTGCGGTCCGCGGTGGAGCTCCGCAGCTGCAGTTTTATGCGGTCCGCAGTGGTGCTCCGCGGCCGCATTCCTTTTTATGCGGTCCGTGGAGAGGGCTTGAGAGGATTATATTTAAACGGACTTTCCAGTTATTTTTCACTTTTCAAAACCCTAAAACATAAGAGGCGATTTTTCAAACAACCTTTCTTCTCCAAATCCTCGTAAGTCGTTTTTAACTAGTTTTCTTCAATCATTAACATCTTTTAACATGATTTCAACTTCAAATCAATAATTTTCATGGGGAAAATTGTGTGTTTTGGGTAGAACCTAGGTTTTTCAAAAATTGGAGATTTGGACCTCGATTTGAGGTCCGATTTCAAAACAAATTACATATTTGGGCTCGTGGGGAAATGGGTAATCGGATTTTGGTTCGAACCTCAGGTTTTGATCACGTGGGCCTATGAGCAATTTTGACTTTTTGGTAAAACTTTGAAAAACTCATTTTCATGCATTCAAATCGATTCATTTAGCATTTATTGATGTAATTAAGTAACTTGTGGCTAAATACGAGCGAATTGAAGGAGGAATCGAGAGGTAAAGCTATAATTGAAGCTTGAGTTGTGTTTGTGGCATCGAGGTACGTGTTTGGTCTAACCTTAGCTTGGGGGATTAGGAGTTGTGTCTTATTTTCTATTTGCTTCTTGTTGAGTACGACGTATAGGCATGGTGACGAGTATCTATACATTGGTGTCAAGCATGACCGTGAGTTTTATATTGTGATTTTCATGATTTCGTTGTATTATTCATTACTTGGTGAATGTTTCTAATTGTTGTATAAAGTTTGTGGAAGAATTGTGACCTATGAACATTGAAGAGCGTTGACTCAAGTTGTATCGTGAAATTGTGAAAGTATAAGTAATAATTGAAACTCTAGAGCATTGACTCGAGTTATGAAGTGAATTGTGAAGTAAGAGTGAGAAAGAAAAGAGATCATTATGTTGCCCCTTGCCGGGCTATTGTTGAATTGTGGTTCCCTTGCATTGTGTTCTTAATTGATATTACTGATGCTTAGGTTGATGATTCTTTGTGTTGGGTAGGGATTAGGGGTATAGTTGAGGTAGTTAGGTGTCGGAATGAGGTTGATTATAGCTGAGGTAGTTAGGTGTGGTGACGAGTTTGGTTATAGCTGAGGTAGTTAGGTGTGGTATCAAGTTTGATTATAGCTGTTTCTCCCTTGTCGGGACAGTGTAGACCTTATTGATCTCTTGTCGGGGCTCTCGTTACAATTGTAAATATGATATATGGATCGGGTTGCACGCCGCAATAATATTATATATGGATCGGGTTGCACGCCGCAACAGTTATATACGTGGATCGGGTTGTACGCTGCAACAGTTATATACGTGGATCGGGTTGCAAGCCGCAACAGATATTATATTGGATCGGGTTGCATGCCGCAATAGTTATATACGTGGATCGGGTTGCACGCCGCAACAAATATTATATTGGATCGGGTTGCACGCCGCAACAGTTATATATGTGGATCGGGTTGCACGCCGCAACAAGGTTAAATGATTAGGGATCGGGTTGCGCGCCGCAACAGTATAGTTATCGTATTGATTGTAGACATCGAGTGTTCTTTCATACTTTATTGAGTTTCTGATAAAATTGGTATGTTTCCCCGAAGCATGTTTCCCCCTCCCTTTTAAACCGTTATTACCTGTTTATATTTCCGCTGTATATTATATAACTGCACATGTTTATCTGGAGTCTGGTCCTAGCCTCGTCACTACCTCACCGGGGTTAGGCCAGACACTTACCAGCACATGGGGTTGGTTGCGCTGATACTACACTCTGCACTCTGTGCAGATACCGGAGTAGCCTTTGGTCAGCAGCAGTAGCTCGGGAGCCAGCCTTCAGTCCACCGAGACACCGAAGTAGCCTTGCAGGCGTCCGCAGGCCCGACATCTCCTCTATCTTATTTCATATTCTGTTATCTCATGTATTCGAGACAAATATTGCTATATTTCTTTCAAACGGTTGTATTTAATACTCTTAGTAGTTCGTGGATGTTGTGACACCAGGTTCTGGTTAGAGGCACGTGATGATCTTTGAGACATTTTCGTTTTCTATTTATTTAAGACTTCCGCTAAATTTCATATTCCGCTGTTATTTAACGGTTTATTTCCTTGTTATTATAATTGGTAAGAAGTTTTAAATAAAGGAGTTAATGATTTCTAAGTTCATGGCTTGCCTAGCTTCTACGAGTAGGCGCCATCACGACTCCCGAGGGTGAGATATCCGGATCGTGACAACTAATATTTATACTATTATTTAAAATAATTTACTTGTCGATATGAATTCATGCGCAAAGCGCGTACCCTAAGACTAGTAATATCTAAAGATAAAATATATCTTTAAACTAAAGTAAAAATTAAAGTTATTGAATCCGACCAAACCCGTAACTCAAATGTTAGCTCCACCTCGTTAACAAACGAAAGTTCCAAGATAAAACCAACGCACAACTGCTCGGATTACAAGAAGACAACTAGGAAAACTACCGAGAAATGTCAATAATGGAGCATCCAAAAGTTCACGAGCTTTCCTGTAAATCACAGGATCAAATATTAGCAAGGATTAAAAAATAGAACCTATCGAATTTAAATTGTGGATCCCTATCAGAACAGATATCAATAAAAATATAAGTTATATGTATTGACGATATAGAAAATTTACACATAAAATAATTTAACCTTTTATAACATATTACGTTATAACATATTTAATTTATTCTAGGTTGCCAATAAATACTTATTGAATAGTGAAATGGACTTTAACTTAATCAATGAGTATATATGTTACAATCATATTGAATAGTTGGTTGTTGATAAAACTACCATAAAAGTCTAAACTCTAAAGAAGTTGCTTTACAACAACAACAACCCAGTATAATTCCACTTAATGGGGTCTGGGGAGGGTAGTGTGTACGCAGAACTTACCCCTACCCTAAGGTAGAGAGACTGTTTCCAAATAGAAACCCGACATCCTTCCCTCCAAGAACTTCCTACCTTGCTCTTGGGGAGACTCGAACTCATAACCTCTCGGTTTGGAAGTGGGGGTTGCTTACCATCAGGGAAGTTGCTTTAATCAAAGAAGTTGCTTTAATCAAATCAAATTTGACTACGTTGATGTAGATTTTGTCTATCTCGTGTTTTACGTTACCTACTTATATTATTATTCGCCCTTCATTTCATGCACGTCTTTTTCATATATATATATATATATATATATATATATATATATATATATATATATATATATATATATATATAATATTCCCACCACATTTCTGTAATTGTGTATACACACACTTCTCATATTATATGTAGGAAGAAATTTAAAAATAGCCAGATTTATAACTGATCATTCAAAAATAGTCCAGTTTTAAAAGTAATTGAAATTTAGCCACTTTTCATGTAAAGATAAATTTGAGCGAAAATACTGTTCAAAACCCGGAAAATACGCTAGTATATTATACTGGAGTTCCAGCATAAGTATGCTTGAACTCCAGCATATTATACGGGAGTTCCAGGATAACTATGCTGGAACTCCAGCATAATATGTTGGAGTTCCAGCATAAGTACACTAGAACTCCAGCATAATATACTGGAGTTCCAGCAAGTATAAATGTCCAGTATAATATACTGGAGTTTGGAGCACCGGTGCTCCAGTCTCCCGTATATTATACAGGAGTCAGCAAAGTATACCGGTCCAGCATAATATGCTGGAGTTCGTACACAGATGCACCGAACTCCCGTATATTATGCGGGGTCGGTCTCTGTTGCAGTAAAATAATGGTCATTTTTCATTGACTTCGTAAACGGTGACTATTTTGAATGACCAGTTCGAAAAATGACTATACCGTGCTATTTTAACTATTTTTTGTTCAAGACCCCATCTTTATCTCCTTTTTTCCAATAATAAAACGGTCCAAAATGGAGCAAAATGAATAATGAGGATTTATATATTAAGTTCCCACGACCCATTTGCAAATCTTTGTATTGTAGATTATTCTTTTCTTTTCCTTTTATTCGAATGGTGAAATTATGTTGGATGTACTTTTTTTAAAATCAAATAGAAGTCTAAAGAAGAAAGTAATCAGATTCAGCGTGGATTTTCTTACATTGACGTAGATCTTGTCTTTGTCGTGTTTCACATGATCCCTGCCTATAGTCGTGTACATGGATCGGGTTGGTTCGGCTTTTATCAAAAACAAACCAAACCAATTATATCGGTTTGGATTGGTTTGGTTTTATCACGTTTTTCGGGTTTTCGGGTTTTTTTGTTACATGCATAAATATTATTTCAATCTTACTTTATTAAAATTATAGATAAAACTTTGATAAGTGAATATATGTTTAGCAAATATGGAAAAAATTGACAAACATATGATCTATTAAAATATTCTAATGGGAGAATTTTTTTATTAATACATGATAGTTATTTTCTTAGTCGTCAAACAATAATTTTTCGTTAATTTACGCTTTCAAGGTTAATACATGATAGGATCCCAAATATTTTTACATTTTTTAAAGAAAAATTACTATAAAGTCTTAAAAATATAAATAATTTTTTTATATTTATATGTTGGTTTGGTTCGGGTTTTTTTACTTAATGCCAAACCAAGTCAAATGAAATCTAATTGTATTTTTTAATCGGTTTGGTTTGGTTTGATTTTTCGGTCTGGTGCAGTTTTACGGTTCGGTTTTAACAACCTGCCTAGTTATATTGAACACTCCTACATTATTGTACGCAGATATCAACCTACGATTGCTTTGGACCTTTGAAGCAACAGGCAAAAATAAGGTCACCGTTCATTCCATGCACGTCTTTTTCTTGTATATAATTGCCACCACATTTGTATACAAATCCCTTTTTGAGTCCCTAATTACTCCTTCGTTATCAGTTCAAGACCCCAATTAAGAGACTGTCCAAAATGGAGCAAAATGGATATTGATAATTTATCCAATTTATATATAGTAAGTTTCCCAGCAACCCATTTGCAAATCTTTGTAAGATCTATTGTAGATTCAGATTTTTTTGTTTTTTCTCTTACCCTTTCTTTTTTTCATGTGTTCCAACAATCTTGGAATTACTGTTGAGTGCTTATTTTGCTGTTTATGTTTTTTTTCCCTTCCCTTTTTGTGCTGTTGAAATTAGAATCTTGAGTAAAAATTTTGCTTCTTTTTTAGCTATATGACTTCCCAAATGTGTATTGAAGCTGAATTTATTTTGGGATGTCTATTAATCATTGAAGTAATTAAGCTTTGGCCAGTGGTTAATTGCTCAAGTTTACCTAATTCTTGATAATTGCAATTTCTGATATAAAGAAAGTACTCCCCCCCCCCACCCCCCACCCCCCGTTTGGTGACCACGCTCTTGTTTATTACAGTCCATATAAATGAATTCCCATTCTGGTGTGTCATAATTTTCTTTTGTGTTTTTTTTTTAATTCTGTGTAAAGACTGGATTTTTATTCAATTTGAAAGAAGTTTATAGTAATTTGGCATTTATGTGGATAGGAGAGAGTATAATTGAAGTGATTAGTAAACAAAGTTAACAACATAGTTCTTGCAGCACTTTAGTTTTGTATTGCATTAGCCATAATAGTCGAGTTGGATCCAAGATTTGAACACTATGGGTTCAAGTTTGGAATTCTACCACAACCCATTTGATTTACTGGGTTCGAAATCTATTGTATGTACTTTTTTAGTGATTTTTTAACACATATATAGAGTCTGAGCCAGTAACTTTAGCTCAGACCTAGTGTAGTTGCAAATTGGGATTGTCTAATTTCTTAGTGTTTAATTACTAGCAAGTTTTCTCTAGAATTAGGAAGGATAATACATAGCAGAGTTTTTTTGTTGATAGAAAAATTAAAGGCGAGATTATGGGATGAAGTACAAATGATAAATGGCGCAGATTAAATGTCATGGTTTTCTTTTTTCCTCCTTCGGATCATCTCTAACTCCTTTTATTGGAGTGTTTTGCTTCACTAAAGCTATTTGCATGTCACTTGCATTCCTAATGGTTCCTACAAATAGCAGGGGTTAGAGAATAGAACTGAGAATGCGTGTGCAAAGTGTGTGCGTCTAGTAGAGAGAGAGAGATATTTATGATGATACTCTAATTCTTATACACTTGACCACCAGTATCTTAGGAGTAATAGTTAAGGCTAATCTTGGCACTCTATTTCACTTTTTGGGTCAGAAGATTAGAAACTTTCATCAGTAAATGCTGAAGTTATCATGTGATCTTGTAATCAAATCGCTCTAGATCAGCCCATATTTAAACTCGCAAGCTTCTCCTCAGAAAAAGTTACTAGTGTCATTTGTCTCAAAACCCCTTCTAAGATTCAAATTCTATCTCGTGCTTCTTTCCTTCACGGCTTTTCTTGAGCCGAGGGTCTATCGGAAACAACCTCTCTATCTTCACGAGGTAGGGATAAGGTATGCGTACACACTACCTTCCCCATACCCCACTTGTGGGATTTCACTGGGTATGTTGTTGTTGTTACTTCTTTCCTTTGCAATATCTAATTTCATCATACACTTGAATTGGCTAGTATAAGGCAAGGAAGGCAATCTCATGCTTGTCTGTGTTGGTGCCAAAGTATTTACTCTTATACAATTAACTCGGAAATTGATTTGCGTGGTCTGATGACTTCCTTCTTCCGTACTTGGACATGCTTTATTTCATATTACTAATACTTAATGATGCAAATATTTGGGCTACATCTCTCCCCTTGTGTACTGACTTTCTGTGCACAGGTTTCTGTCGCCTGAAGTGCTAAAGAAACTCTCGGGAATCTTTTTGTATATGAGAACTGTATTAGGACTGTCTCTTGACTTTAATAGCTTATCAACAATTGTTGCATAAATGACAGGTCTCTTGCATCCGTTGGGCAGAATAATTCTTCTGGGGCTTGAACTGTGAATAGAAAATATTTGTCGAGATGCCGTCACTGGGTAACTATACCACCGACAGCACAAATGGACATTCAAATATATTTGGGCATGAAAAATGTGATGCCTATTTACTTTTCCATTTAGAAACTTTTCTAGGTGAAGGCTTTCGGGCTTTCTTGTACTTTTTGGGTCTTGCCTATTGTTTTGTCGGATTGTCAGCTATAACTGCTCGGTTTTTCCGGTCAATGGAAAGTGTTGTTAAGCATAGTCGAACTGTAGAGATGATAGACCCTCGCACAGGCACGAAAATCATCAAAGATGAAAAGGTGTGGAATTACACAATTGCAGACATTACTCTACTGGCATTTGGGACTAGCTTTCCACAGATATCTTTAGCTACAATTGATGCAATACGAAATATTGGAAATTTATATGCTGGAGGTTTGTTCTGGATTTCCTATTCTGCATTCAGAATACTTGGTTTGTGTTATAATTTTTTTCTTATTCATAATATGGAGGTAGGAAAGCATGGCATGAAACTTTCAGATTCCTCTCTTACTCATAGTATTTATATTAAACAATCCATTAAATATGTATAAATATTTAATTGTGAACCTAGTAACTAGGACGAGTTATGTGTTCGGTGGCACTTCAGAACCCATAAAGTTTGCCTCCACCTCTGCTTAAGACATGCTGAGATATTGACTATGAAATCAAGAGTTAATCGGTTAATATTCACTATACTTTGTACTATGGCCAATATTATATATAGTTTCGTGCTATATCATTTCCTTTTTTTCTTTTCTCTATTGAGAAGATAGAATGCGAGAATCTGGCTTCCGTTGGAAAAACTTGTTCATAGCTTGAATAGTTTAAAACTGTTAAAGTACTAAATTTCATGTTTTATTGTTGTTGAAGCATTTAGATATAATGTATCACTTCTACTAGCTAACCAGAAAATTGACTGAATCTTGAGCATCAGTTGCCTTGCTAATACACAATATGACTTGGTCAGGTTTAGGTCCGGGTACACTTGTCGGCTCTGCTGCGTTTGATCTATTTCCGATACATGCCGTTTGCGTGGTGGTTCCTAAAGCTGGAGAATTGAAGAAGATATCAGATATTGGAGTTTGGCTTGTAGAGCTCTTTTGGTCTTTTTGGGCCTATATCTGGCTGTATATAATTTTAGAGGTATCTGCTCAAAATTTTTCGATATCATTAAAATTCACCAGTAGTTTTTGTGAAGTTCAGAGATTTTGTAACTTTATGGGAAGTCTATTTACCAGTGTTTTAATTTGAGCTATCAGATTTATCTTATTGGTGAAATGTGCATGGTGCAAAAATGTAAATGTAAATGTCTTATTCACATCAAAACAAGGATTCAGTTAACGCTGTCTTGTTCATGAGTATAATTTGACTTTGTAGGTGTGGACTCCAAATGTTATAACTTTGTGGGAGTCTATCTTAACAGTGTTGCAATTTGGGCTATTGCTGATACATGCGTATGCTCAGGACAAGCGTTGGCCCTATTTATCCCTTCCTATGTATGTCTTATGTTTATTATCATAAATTTTGTAGTGTGCCGATCCTCTAATTGATTTTTGTTTCAGATTGTTTTATTTTCTCATATGGGAAAATGACCTAAATTTGTGCGATGTGTATGCTTTCTACTATTCAGAGAAAGAGCCGAGAGGCCAGAGGAGTGGGTGCCTGCGGAGGCTGCTAAATATAAGCCTCATGACAAGGTTCATGATCCACACCCTGAAGTATCTCAAGTTGGTGAAGAAAATAGCGGAATTGTTGATATTTTCTCCATTCATTCAGGAGAAGGGACAGGTAGTTTCAAGAAAGTGATGCTTTGTTTTACCTGGGATATCCAGTTCTTGTCAGTTTATGTGATACAATTTGACTAGGTACAGTTTTATGTGTAAATCAATTTGAAACATTGAGAGAAAGGATATGACCTTCTTTTTGCAGTTAATTCTTTTGTAACAACAGGTCATTTTTATCAAAACTTAGCTGGCGAAGATGTCACTGAATCGTCCACGCCTCGTAATGGCAATATCATTCCAGAAGAATCTGACATCCTCTCAATTTGGAAGCATCAATTTGTGGATGCTCTCATGGTACTGTTTTCTTATACTGTCTTATTATGTTTCTTTATTTGATGTCACTTGTGTTGTTGTACAATGGCTGAGATACTGGTCTGACACAAACAGTCATGTGTATGTTTTACAGTATAAACAATTGTCGCTTTCAATAGTGCTAAAGGCAAAAATTACTAGGTGATTTCTTCCCATCTGTCTAAGCCTTGGACCTTTGGTGAGCTGAGTTACCTGATACCTATACTGGTGGGAAGTAATAGGTACCTGGCGGAACAGTCGAGGTGTGAGGGACCTAGCCCGGACACCATTATTATTTTAAAAAAGGGGGAAAAAATGTGACCTCTTTGAGAGTCCATAATTATGGAGCTGCATCATGAGCAAAATCTTAATTGAATCTCAAACTACTGGTACATGTGGGCTGTGGCCTCCAAAACTGAATCCAGGCGTAAAACTCCATACATATGAAGAAGATGCAAAATTTAAGGATTTATTACGCCATAATATGTGTTCCCCACTCCAGGGAGGTTTCTTCCTTCTCCTTTTCTTTCTTTCTTTTGTTTTGTGTGGTGTGTGTGTGTGTGTGTGGGGGGGGGGGGGGGATTGTATTGATTTTGCCCCCTTTCCTATTTTAAGGTGACTTCCATCTGCCCATCAAGCTTCATCAAATTGCCTAAGTTCCCCCTTTCACAGTAACATTCCTTTCGCATTCCACATACTCTGCTTGGTCGATTAATGGGGTTGTTTAAATATCTTACAGTTGGAAAGTGCAGAATCCAGAAAGTTGAATAATATATACCTACGCCTCGCAAGAATTTTCTGGCAGTCACTTCTTCTGCCGTGGAAGCTTCTTTTTGCGTTTGTGCCACCATATCATATTGCCCATGGGTGGGTTGCTTTCATATGCTCGTTGATATTTATTAGCGGAATAGCTTATGTTGTGACAAAGCTCACCGATTTGATAAGCTGTGTTACAGGTTTTCACCCTTCTTTTAAATTAAGTGCTTTTTCAATGATCATAAATGTTCTTCCACCTATATGCTTATCTCGACCTAAGAATATACATGGTACATAATGTAACTGCAGGAATAAATCCGTACGTCATTGCATTCACAGCTTTGGCAGGTGGAACCTCATGGCCTGATCTCGTGGCCAGCAAAATTGCTGCAGAACGGCAGCTTACAGCCGACTCCGCCATTGCTAACATTACCTGCAGGTTTCTTTGTCAACCAATTATGCCCTTTACCTGTTACATACTTAATTTAATAGGAGGTTTCTTTCGTCGTTTTCCAATTTTATTTTTTCCCTTTTCCCAAATCTCACTAACTAGCAACTTGGGTGGTTAAGAAGTTTATCAAGTTTAATTTTTGCCCCTGTTAGCGAGGTAAAAGACTAAGGGGTCTTTTGGTTGGAGGGATTTGGAAAATAATTCCAGCATAAATTTTCGCATAAAATAAATGCAATGTTTGGTCAGAGGGATTAGAAAAGAATAATCTCCCCATAGCTAATGCGATATTTAGTTGTCTGTATAATAAAATATAATCCCTTCATTACTTTATGTAGTGTTAGGTTGGAAGTATTAAACAATACGTGCATTAAGTTATGTGAGAATCTATGTATTATTTTAAGCGGAATGAATGTGAAATAAAGAATATTTGTGTTAGCAATACGGGGATAAAAATATTTAAGGACAAAAATTACTTTGGAGTAAGTATCCCTGCATAAATATCATATATTATCATTCACTGCACAACAATCCTTAAGTTATTCACTGTATAACAATCCCCGCATAAACAACCCCTGCATTCCACCGCATAATCAATCCCGCATTATAATCCTCCCATAACTAACATGTGAAATAAACGACCCCTAAAAGTAGTAGTTAGCCAAAACATAGTTATTCATGTAAGATGCACTTTTGTGATTAACTTAGATTAATCCCCCATAATTTCTTGTGAATTTGACAATGTCATTCTTTAAAACTAGATCTGCCGGCATCGGACTTACATTTTTACATTCTTCTTCTTCCTTGTAGCAATTCGGTGAACATCTATATAGGCATTGGTGTACCTTGGCTCATCGATACATTATACAACTACATTGCATACAAGGAGCCACTACGAATAGACAATGCAGAAGGACTAAGTTTCTCTTTGCTTGTTTTCTTCTCCACTTCCGTAGCATGTATTGGTGTTTTGGTGTTTAGGCGGCTTACTCTTGGTGCTGAGCTTGGCGGGCCAAAAGTTTGGGCATGGGTAACTTGCATATTCTTCATGTTTTTGTGGCTCATATTTGTTGTACTATCGTCTCTTAGAGTTTCGGGGATCATATAGCAATCTTAGTCCAAATCACGGTTTTGCTTAATATCGCTGGTTCCTAGCGTGGCCCGCCCTCGTCGTTATGTACCCATACACACTTGCATACATGCATACAATTGTGCACTTTTTGGAAGTGCAATTTTCTTTACTCATTGCACCGGGCACTTTATGTACCCGCCCTGGACCCCGCGCATAGCGGGAGCTTAGTGCATCGAGCTGCCCTTTTTATTGTAACAGTCAATGAAATATAAAGGCTGTCAAAGGATCATTTGTTATCCAAGTGTGAGCTATTGAATTTCTTGGAAGAGGAGAGTTTGAAGTGTCTAAAATATCAGGACCAAGTATTATGCAACTCATGGGATCTGATGAGAGTTACACAAGGTATGACCTATATATATATATATATATATTTGATATTAAGCTGCAATGTAAACGGCTCTTCTGCTCCGAATCGAACTGTTCCAAATGTTTCTGGGAATTCTTGCTCTGATTGTAACCATTTGTATCTATACATAAATTTGTCTAATAGTCTCCCCGACCTCTTAAGAGATAGCTTTATTATTTTTTTTTTTTATGATTGATAAAAACCGAGGGCCAGTTGGCGCAGGGTTTTAACTCGGTGGATAAGGGATTCGCTCTTCTACTATGTTTCACTTAAAGCAATTTCTGGTTTCGCTACTGATATGAGGTAAGAAAGGAGCTGGATTCTGAAAGGAAATATCCCAACACTTTAGCTGTTTGAACATGTCAAACATACGAGTAAACTAAACAGGAAACCCATAAAAAAAATAAAAAAATAAACCCAGTGCAATCCCTCATAGTAGGGTCTGGGGAGGGTAGTATGTACGCAGCCCTTACCTCCACCTTATGAAGGAAGAGAGGCTATTTCTGATAGACCTTCGGTTCAAGAACAATGAAAAGGGCGCAATAAACAAACAGTAACAATGACAAGTAAATAAGATA
This sequence comes from Nicotiana tabacum, assembly GCF_000715075.1. Classification (NCBI taxonomy): domain Eukaryota; kingdom Viridiplantae; phylum Streptophyta; class Magnoliopsida; order Solanales; family Solanaceae; genus Nicotiana; species Nicotiana tabacum. The sequence continues at coordinate 1,894,532 of NC_134082.1, read as the reverse complement.
ACAGAAACAAATAGCAAAGGAATTAGGAATACGAAGCTACAAGAGAAGTGCGAAAACTACCGGCAATAGTGCCATATCGTCTAACAACAAGGAACTCTGAGTAAGAGAATACAAGAGTAGTATCACTACTAGTAGTACGACTAGAAGAGACTCTCGACTACCTGTCAACCCACAACCCTAATCTTCGACTTTCACACCTTCCTATTGAGGATCATGTCCTCCGTAAGCTGAAGTAGTGCCATGTCCTACCTAATCACCTCTCCCCAGTATTTCTTAGGCCTCTCTCTACCTCTCTTCTATCCCGCTATGATCAACCTCTCACACCTCCTCACGAGGAAATCGGAGTCTCTCAAAAAAGAAAAAAAAACCACTTCAAGACAACTAAACAGGGAAAGAAGAATTAAGCAAGTTGGAGTTTGGCTTCCAGAAGCTTGGAAAAGTAAGGAAATACCGCAGCCTCAGTGTGACTAATTGACTACTCCCTCCGTTTCAATTTATGTGAACCTGTTTGACTGAGCACGGAGTTTAAGAAAAAATAAAGATTTTTGGAATTTGTGGTCATAAACAAGTCAAAAAGGGGTCCAGAGTATTTGTGTGGTTATAAAAGCTTCTCATTAAGAGTATAATTATAAGATTAAGCTAAATTGTTACCAAATTTAAAAAGGAGTCATTCGTTTTGGAACGGACAAAAAAAATAAAATAGATTCACATAAATTGGAACAGAGGGAGTATTAGTTTCTATCACGCAACTAATTGACTAAGGGATCATTTGGTTCATGAACAAAATTATACTGAAATTATAATACAGGAGTTATAATATTAGAATTAATAATCTCTAAATTACTTATAAGTACTTACGTATGATTTGTTTGGTTTAATGCATAGAAAAACTATACCGGTATTCTCATTTTGAAAATAAAAATTCAACCAAACGAAGTAAATAATACTATCAATCCATAGAATACATACGTGAAGCACCTAAATGTGTTACCAGTTTTTATTTTTTTTATTTTTTTTAATGAATAAACAAGATATTGTTTCTTTTATGTAAAAGGTCTCATTATAGCAATTTAGCAATTCGAGATTACTTTTTTATTGGTCAACTACCTACCCCGTGTCCTAAATTTTGTTCAAAGTAAAATGATAAGGTTTTACTAATATCAATTTGGACGCTTGAAAAAGAAACATTTCGGGGTATTATCATTTTCAGTCTGCGCTAGAAATTATTTATATTTGGTAGCCAAAAAAGTGTATCAAATTTGTATAATATTTATATATAGCATACAAAATGTGTATACATATAAAAAAAATATACAAAAATTATATATTTTTCGGTTATTATTTTGAAAGTGACTGTACAGTATTTCCCCCCAAACATTTCGTGCATAATGATCTATATTCTGGCTGTTTGTATAGCAATGGGCCAAAATTTAGCTAAATTAATTGAACTAGTTGACATTGACTTTATCAACATCTATTCAATTGATTCACAATAGCCAAATTATTTTTGTAGTGATGGACAATCTATTGCAATTTTTCTTCTTAATTCAAAATTTAGCTTATCATTACACTTTTTTTTTTCTGGTTTAAAAACACTATAGTTTTCCACATACACAAAATTAACCCTTTCCTATTAATTATAATAAAATTGTGACTGAATCTTAAAAACTTGAAGTCGGTTATATGAAGCTTCACTAATATATTGTTCCATTTGAACTCATCTAAGGTGCATACTTAAGTTTGCATATCCCAATAATATATTTTGTATTATGAAAATTATCATAAATTAGTAAGATATTCCAACAGTGAAATAAAAAAGACATGGGAATTAAAAAATTGAAAAAATAGGAGAGTCACCGCCCCAACCAAGGAAATGGTTACGTTCACTATGTTCCTCTTATTTCCGACATGCTATGATGCCTCGAGAATGTCTTTCAAAGATCTTCGATCAGAACCTTCGTATTGACTCTCTTTGCTGACACTCAACACCATCAGAGACGGATCCAGAAATTAATGCTTATGGATTCCTGTAATGACTTAGAGTAAATTTTCAAGTAGTAACTGAGTTCATATTCAAATATTTATAGATATTTAGTAATTTTTTCAAACACATTTACACTGTTTGAATAAAATTTACTGAATTCACGTGAATCTATAGGTCGGGAAGTACCATAACCCTAATCAGGGACGTATCTAGAGTATATGGGTTCCCGGGAACCCAGTAACTTTTGCATACACTCTAAATTCGCTTCTGACCCTAATCCTCTTTATTTTACACGAGTTTGAGATGACACCGTGAACAAGCTCAAACAGACGAAGTCAACTATACAGACTCGGGACGAATAAGTCGTCCAAAAGTGCGAGAGTCAAGTTGCAAGTTGGCTTCCAGATTCTTGAAAAGTAAGAAAAAAAAAGAGCCGCCATAGTATTTCTGTCAATTATTGACACGTAACCTCCACCGATGGTAAGCCACCTCCACTTCCAACCAAGAGGTTGTGAGTTCGAGTCTCCCCAAAAGCAAGGTGGGAAGTTTTTGGAAGGAAGGATGCCGGGGGTCTATTTTGGAAACAGCCTCTCTACTCCAGGGTAGGGGTAAGATCTGCGTACACACTACCCTCCCCAACCCTCACTAAGTGGGATTATATTGGGTTGTTGTTGTTGTTGTTGTATTGACACGTAAGGACCACTAGTTGTGTGAACGTAAATATAATATTTCACCCATCAAGTGTGTAACAGATGTTGATGGATAGAAAAGAAAGACGATGCACAAAATATTCTACGTTCAGGCAAGGTCCAGGAATGATGTGATCAAAAGCAAAGTCAGAATTTGAAGTTTGTAAATTCGGACAGAGGCGAACCTAGAATTTCAAGTTTATAGGAATGAAATTCTAAGTATTTTAAGTTACTAGATTCTAATTATTAAATTATAAATAATCAATAAATTATTCAAGACAAATATAGGATTTGCACCAAAGCTATTGGGTTCGCCGAACCTGTAGCCAGAACACTGGCTCCGCCCCTGGATTTGGAGTTCTAGTTCGTTTATGTTAGTGAGTTCTAAATTAATGCTTACTCCCACAGGCGGACCTATGCTATACTAATAGGGGTCACCGGCACCCATAAAGTTCGGCAAAAATTCCATGTATACATGTATATGTCTTTAGAAAATAGTGATATATCAGTAGTGGACACCCTCCTCTATATAAAGTAGATTTTAGTTAAATTCAAAAGTGCACCCTCGACCTTCAAATTCTGAGTCCGCCTCTACTCACTCTGATCCACTTTAAGTGATTTTTTGACCTTTATTTGTAGTTCATAATATTTGATTATTTCAAATATCAAGAAAGAATTGACTTCTTTTTCTCAAAGTTGCTCTTGGACTAAAGAGCCTAGGAATATTTGTTGTACTTCCAACGAACAAATTAAGGCTAATATGATCAGTTACATTGTTAATTAATGCTAAAATGTGAATTTCTTAATATGTGTGAAAACAGTCCAAAAATCACTTAAAGTGAACCGAAGAGAGTATATATACCTATTCAATGAAATTTTTAAGACGAATATATGGTTTAGACCAAAGTTATTGGATTGGCCGAACCTGCAAGTCTTATGCTAGCTCCGCCCCTGTATGATGTAGATAACCTACTTTAATCTAAATATTATTAGTAACTACTTTCACGACTCGAACTCAACACGACTCTTAGTTGCATGCAACGACCAAGTGTTCATTAACAATAAGACCTTTTCACCTTCTTAGAAGCCCCACATTTACGCGTCTCCATTTATAACTCAAGTGGTAATTTGACTCTTTCCTCCTTCTTTCTTCAATTCTTCCTCCAAATATTTTCTCTATATATACCTCTATTTCTCTCATATATTTTCCTCATAAATTCTCTCTATTTTTCTTCTTCTTCTTCATATATATAGCTAAGAGTCGCTGCGAAAAAAAAAAATTTTAATTTGCTGCTGCGGAAGTTAATTAATTATCTGAAAATACATAATATATAGCTTCTGCTGCAGCTTTTAATTAATTTCTTTTTGATAATATAATTTTTTCGTTTCGATTCTTAGCTCAATAACAATGGCTCGTTTTTTCTCCAACTCCAAGATTGTTTCTGCTTTTATTGTAGACTCTGTTTCTGCTGCTATTAATAGGTAAATTTTCCATGCTTTTTTCTACCTTTTTTTCTTGAAAGAAAATAAAAAAGGGATTTTAATTTTTGGATCATTATATTTTGAATAATAGGATAAAAAATAATTCTCTACTTTATGAAATATTTTAATTTTACTCGTTATTTGTATCCTTGTCGTTAGTTGTATTTGCCTTTGATCCTAATGAAGCTCAAACCTAATGTATAATTAAAGGTAATTTTAAATTATATCTAAAAATAAATAGGTAAGTTTACATTTATTTTTTCCTATCATCTTGTTCAAGCTAGAGTTTAGAAAGAATACAAAACAATTTGCTAACGAAAGGTGGATAAATATCCCCAAAATATAATAAAGAAAAAAATTAAGATATTTTATATATTTTAGGAAAAAAGTAAATTTAAACCTTTTATACTATTTTTTAATGTAGAGGTGGCACCTCCTTTTATACTATTTTTTGAACATATAATGATGTATATTTATCCTAGCGGCAGAGCCACCTTATGTTAGGGAAATCAACTGACACCTCGTTCGCTGAAATATTATACTACTTTCGTTCCAGTTTATTTGAATCTATTTTTTTTTTGGTCCGTTCCAAAAAGAATAACCTCTTTTTAAATATGGAAACAATTTAGCTTAAACTTCAAATTATATCCTTAATAAGAAGTTTTTATAACCACACACCTACTCTGGGGCCCATTTTGATTTGTATAGGATCATAAATTCCAAAAGTCTTTATTTTTTTTTAAACTCCGTGTTCAGTCAAACATGTTCACATAAATTGAAACGAAGGGAGTACTAGGTTAATGTATATATACTATATGTTGATTTTTCTTATTTTCTTCATGTGTTTAATTTTTATTTATATTTTTGATATTCCTTAATAAAATTTTCGGCCGCTACTGATTTACCATATTTAAATTCTGAATCCGTCTTTGATCGTACAGGCGCGGATATGCAGCTGCATCACAAGGTGTAGTAAAAGGAGTGGTTGTGAGAAACAATGTGATGATGAAGAAAGGTGTAGAGGAATCAAACAAGACAACATCATGGGTACCAGATCCTGTTACAGGTTATTACAGGCCTGAGACTCATGTTAATAAGGAAATTGATGCTGCTGAGCTGAGAAAGATGCTCTTGAAACACAAACCTAGCCAACATTGAAAAAAAAACATTGATAAAAAATTGTGTCTTGGTGCGTAGGTGGCGAGTTCGGGATTTAAATGTTTAAATATTTTATGTTCTCGTTATTGAACTCATTGTATTATTAGAATTATGAGTTTAGAAAATGTAATATTAGTGAAAATTTTAGTAATTTTTTACATATACTGAGTTGGCCATTTAGCAAATATTAACTTAGACGCATCATGTTTGAAATCTTTGTCAAACATATATTTAACAGATTGAGCATCAGTTTTTATTAAAAACTTTTGATTATATAAATCGTCTTGAAATTTTAAAACACATTTAACAATAGTCAACATTTCATGAGCCACAGTAGCATATTTCTTCTGGGCTTCGGTCCATTTACCAGAGTGAAATCTTATCAGGTATTCACTCTTATTGTTGGGATTCACTTGTTTTAAAATCCCACCGTAGCCAACGTTGGACGCATCGGTCTCGATAATTTTTTGCCATGTAGGATTAGCAAGAGTTAAGCAAGGTAAAGACTTAACACGTTGTTTAATACTTTTGACTAACGCAATATGCTGGTCAGTCCAAAGCTGCTTATGATCCTTTTTCAGTCCGTCATATAAAGGGGCTAGATCCCGAGATAAACTTTTGTAGAAAGGAGATATGTAATTCAAACTTCCCAAAAATCTTTGTAATTGAGTCCTGTCAGTAATAACATCAGAAAATTTTGAGGCAAAATCAATCGATCTTTGTATCGGGGTAATTTTTCCCTGGCAAATATTATGGCCTAAAAAATTCTGGTTCAGTTGAATCTATTGAACTTGTAATGCATTCGCCTTTACTGATAGGAGGAGGTGAATTTAAAATTTAAACGTGCGTCCAACCGTTATGTTCTCACCGCGAATTCATTACACTTTTATAATTATGTATTTAGAATGTAATATTTCATTATTAGTCTTAGTAATTTATAGCATATATATTTTTATTTTGCGTAAAAATATTGAATTCAGTTGAACCGATTAAAATATGTATTGCATCCGCCTCTGGCTAAGGCATTTGGTTACACTACAATCATAAATACAGAGTAGTCCTGTTTATTTTTCAGAGTATCTTATAGGGTCGTTAACTTTGCATTTCTTTGTTAAATTTCAAGACATTTAAATTTATACAATGGATATTAAGTTGTTTCGAGTCATTTAAAATTATATAATGGAAATTAAGTTCAAGTATAAATCACGTTTAATCAACACATAATAAAAGGAAAATTTTGAGAGGAAGAAAATCTGACTTTTGAGGGAAATTGGGATATGACATTTTCCAACGTAACATTCTTAAGGAAATGGTCTTTGTGTACACATTGTTAAATCAACTGAAGATATATAAAAAATATTTATCGCTTCACCATAATCCTTATGACTTTATTAGTGAAATTAGTCATTGTTATATTTGCGGCAAACAAGAGTAACTTAGAAAATATGTAGAAAAAAAAAAACTATGAAAGTAGGTGAAGGTAGGAGTGTTCGTCGGTTGGTACGGTATTTAAATATTTCGGTTCGGTATTTTCGGTATTCGATTTCTTAAAATGCTATACCAATACCGTACCTAATTAAATTCAGTATGGTTCGATTTTTCTTCTTTTGGTTTCGGTTTATTCGGTTCGGTAACTTCGGTTTATTCGATTTCAATACTAACTTGTGGGTAGAGTCATAGAATGTAATATTATTAATTAAAGTACTCAAAAGTACAAAACTAAAAATGTTTGTTGACAAATTTTTTATCCAAAATCAGTAAATATCAATCCAGAGAGAGAAAATTGTACATAAAGGAATAAATTTGATCATGTAGAAATGTCTTGTTACTTGCTTAGAGTTACTTGATGAACTTAGAGAATAAAGGAAAGCAAAATTTTAGATTTTTTATATTTATGTTATAATTAATAATATGTGTATTGTGCAATATAATATATATTTCGGTACGATATCGGTATTTCGATATTTCATTTTAAAATACCAAATACCATATCTAATACCATTTCTTTTTAAAAATTAAACCAAATAACATACCAAATACTAAAATATCGAATACCAAATATCAAAATTTTCGGTACAATAATTCGGTATTTACCAGATTATGCGGAAAGCATATGTACACGGCTTTTCCCATCACCCACGCTGTAAATTTAAAAAATGATTTAGGTAAAAAAACAGATGGGAACAAAAACTAAATAAGGAGAGGTCACATCATTGAGTAATTCTTGTTTATTAAATATTTGCCTAGTCATATTTTTTTATGCATAAATAAGTCGAAGTAGGGCATGTTCCAATTACTTTTATTATGCCCTTTTAAAAAGCAATACCATATAGCCCGTTTTCAATATATTAACAGATCGAATTTAACTTCTTTTTTACAGTAGCAACTTATTTTAAAAAATAAATACGCATAACAATAAATGCGTACGTGGAATTATTATTATGGAAAATAAAGCAAGTAATAACGTGCTAAAGGTTAGATTATAGTGACAATGCAATTTTGTTGTAAATTTTTAGTGTTTTATATATATATATATATATATATATATATATATATATATATTGAACGGCCTTCAATAGCATCGAGTCATTCTTGGCTATTGTTCATTGTCTAATTATATTTTATGCATAAATTAGTCGCAACGGTTGCATATTCAATTAATTACTTTTTTATTATGGACGTAAGCATTCCTAATTTAACCACCTATCACTTTCTTGAATTTGGTCACACCTGTCAAAAGCAGTACCATAAGCCCAAGGAGAGGGAGATCTAGCCTTCTTCTGACACCGGATTCAACTAAACTCGTAACTTTTGACGTAGAGTATAAATTTCTGTGAAAAATTATTAAAGTTGCAATAAATAATAGATATGAACCATTACTTTAAAAGTATAATGAGTTCAACGTAAAAATCTCAAAGACTGAAATCATAAAGTTTAAAGTCCATGTGCAGTGGCGGAGCCACATTCAACCAAGTAGTGTCAATCAGTACCCCTTCGCCGAAAATTATACTGTATTGCTCGATAATTTTTATTTTATTTTATGTATATTTACTATACATTGACTCCCCTTGATTTTAAGGTGTATTTAAATTCTTATATTTTGATACCCCTTGTTTAACCAAAAATATGATTCTTTGGTCAAAGCTAAAGACAAATAGAAATTCGGGCTACTGATAATCAGGAGACGAAAAAGAAATAATAGACTTTTTGAGAATGACAAATAAGCAGTAAATAGGTTTGTATTCCAATGTAATATTGATAATATCCTCTGTCCTTACAAATGACGAGACATCCTCCCTTTATAGTTGATTCTAAGTAAAGGAGTAATACCTTAGTCTTAATGAGATAATTATGAGCAATAAATGACATTAAATAAGACGCTACACAATCATTCCTATTTAATACCAATTCTCTAACGTATTGGGTATTTAATATTGAATTTGGACTCCTTTTCATCATCATATCCATGTCTTCAATGCCTTCTGATCTCTTGGCTTTAAATGACCTAAATAGGTACGAAACTTGTATTATTCGAATTGCCTCTCGTGCCTATTTAGCTTTCCTTTCCCCGTATCTGTTGTCACTCGTGCCTCTTAACTGATCATCATATTTTGACCACTTGACCAATCCTCGTATCATGCCACGTCACCTTCAATGTAAATTCACTTTTTTTTCCCCAATACAGATAGTCCCCCCACTTTTCATTTATTTATCAATTAAATATCTGGGAAGTGGATCTTCATAAAAAGGGAATTTTTGCCGTAATTAATACTATGACAGTATTGACGCTTCAATTGTCCCTTCTAATTAATGCTTTGCATACGTGTCACCTTTTATTTAATGCTCTACACACGTGTCACTTTCTGATTGGTTCTGCAATTCTGTGCCCTTTTTTCAAGGCTTCTTCATTCCCACTATTCACGAAGTGATAATTGCCTTTATTATAGGCTTTCCATCCTTACACTTCTAAGTTTGACGGTTGTCATTATAAACATATTTAACCCTCTTTCTTTTGTCTTCTTCTTCATAGATCTTCAACAAGCAATTTATTATTCACTTTTGCTTTTTCTCCCCTTTAGTTCATCCTTCTTCAACAATGTCATCTCCAAACCCTAACCCTAGAAAAGTTCCAATTCTAGATCACTTCCCCAATGCCCCCGTAAGACATAGGAGAGGCAGAGGAGGTAGGCTTCGGAGCTTGAGCCTAGGATCCACTCGTGGTGGTTCATCTGGTTCTGCTTCTTCTTCTTCTTGTATTAGGAGTTCTATCTTCTTCTTCTTCTTCTTCTTCTTCTTCTTCTTCTTCTTCTTCTTCTTCTTCTTCTTCTTCTTCTTCTTCTTCTGGTATTAGGAGTTCTATCCCAAAGACCCACTCTTCTAAAGGTAAATAACTTTCTGAACCTACTCAGGAACCTTTAGTTGAAGAAATCGTACCCAATGATTTATCTTTTGGGAATGATAGAAGATCTCGCCAAGAACAAGTTAAAAATTTAGAAAAAGCTGACACCTATCCTTCTTTAATAACTGAACTTGTGATTCCCACTGTTAGGAAAGATTGTAATTGGAGAGGTAGTTTTTGTATGATGATTCCTGCCCCAAACCAGAGAATTTCTTCTTTCAGAATTGGATTCTCTTTCGTTTATACTTATCCCTTTACTTTGGGATTTAATCCTGCCATTGACCCAGTTATACTTGAATTTTGCCGCTTTTTCAAAATTTGCTTAGCACAAGTAGGTCCTCTTGTTTGGAGAGCTGTGGCTTGCTTAAGGTATTTGTCTACCAAAGCCAATGTTAATTTTACCTTTTCCCATCTTATTCACCTATACCACCCCAAATTATTCCGCCATGGAGTTTTTACCTTGACTGCAAGAAGAAAGAAGGTTTTGGTAAACCCCGAAGATAACAAGGATCGAGGGTGGTATTGTCGTTACGTTGCTGTACGTACGGTGGATTTGTTGGGTGAAACAAACATTCCCTTCCCTGAGAAGTGGAATTTTGCACGTAAGTTTTTCTTTTTCTTACCGTATCTATTTTTAAGAATTTTGATTTCTTTTCTAATCTCGTCTCTTGTTGGCTTTTTGTAGCAACCATGGGAGATGTGGAACACGTACCTAACTTCCGTGGTTGGGTAGATTCAATTTTGAAGATTGCACCTATGGATGCGAGAACTTGGAAATCAATTTCTCTTTTGAATGGTTGGAAAGTGAAGACCCATGGTATGTATTTCCTTATGCTTTGCCGTATATTGAATTCTTTCTTATTTTAATTCTTTATCCCTCTTTTTATCAGGATTTGGTATCAGGGGTATGACAGCTGAGGTAACTGTTGCCATTCGAGCGTCTTCAACCGCTTCACTTGATTTGGAAAAGACTCAGGCCACGCTACCAAAAAGAAAAGTTGTAGAAGAAAGTTCTGAGAATGAGGAAGAAGAGAATACCTCTTTGATAGCTAGGCCAAGATCCAGGAGACGCGTCATTGATGAAGATGAAGTTGAAGATACTCCTGCTCGAGCCTCTATCTCCGAGCCTGTTCAAATCCTTTCTGATGAGGATACCACTCCAAGAGGCTCTAATGAATCAATTCGACGTCTCTTTGTTAGTGGTTTTGAGAGTGGAGAGTCTGGACCAGTTCTTGATGAAACTCCCCTCTCTTCTATTCCTTCTATTCCTTTGACAAACACGAGTATTTCTTTGCCTATTTTATCGACTCCTGTTTCCTTACCTGTTTTGGTTCCCATATCTGCTCCTACTGTCCCTGCTTTGACTCCCACAGCTCCCATTGTTTTTACCTCTTCTACTACTTCTCCTTCCATTGTTCCCTCTCCCTCTGTTCAGCATACAGAGGCGGGTTCTAGCAGCAGAGGCATGGCTATGAGAAGTGTTACTCTTGAAGTTCCTGCCAATCATAGCCTTTTGAGAAAGGCTGGTGGAGCTGATGTTTGGCTTGAGCCTCTAATCGGAGATATTGAGAAGAAGAAGATGGAGAGCCACAGTTGTTTGACTCTGATGAATGGCATAGTTTATTCTACCTTGAAGGTACTTCTCTTTTAACTTACAAGTTTTTTTATATCTCTCTATATTCTCACATTTGATGCCTTTCCTTTGTAGGCTAATCTTATTGGTACTGAGTTAATGGGAAGAATCTCCACTCTAGAGAAGAAGGATCGAGAGTCTGTGAAGGCTATCTCTGAGACTAGGAGAATAGCCAAGGAAACCCAGCTTAAGGCAACAAACTGGAAGGAGCAGTTTGAGAATGCCCAGGGGACCATAGAGGAGTTGCAAGAAAGTAGAAATCACCTGGAGTAGCAAAAGCGTGGTTTGACTTCTGAGCTAGCAATTGCCAAGGCTTCTTCAATCCAATTTGAAAAAGATAAGGAGCTTTTGGAGTGCTCATTTTCAGAACAATTATCAAAGGCCAGTGAAGAAATGAGAGAGCTTAAGGCACTTGTGGAGAAGAAAGAAGAATATGCAGGGGAGTTAGTGCAAAGCTTGACTCAAGCTCAGGCTGACTTAAGGATTTCCTCTGACGAGATACGTGCTTTGAAGAGTTCTCATGCCTCCCTTGAAACTTCCCTTGACTCCCACTTAGCTTAACACCAGATATTGAAGAACGATCTTGCTATGTGGGAAAGGGAGTATGGACTTCTTGAGGAGAACTTCAACATAGAGGTAAGTTGGGCTTTTCTAAAATCTTGCCGTGATGCTTTGATGGAAGCTACTCAAGAAAACTTTGATTTGCAATCTGAATTAGCCAAAGTCTTAGACACTATTGAAAAAAGCCAACAACCAGTTGATACTCCTTCTCCTGTACTTGGAACTCCTGGGGAAGAAGAGCTTTTAAATGAAGAAGTGGCTACTGCGGCAATTGGAGTTGCAATTCCGGCTCCCGAGGGTGAAACTTCTATGACACAGTCTATGGAAGCTGAAGCTCCCGTGACTCTTGCTTCCCTCGGTGATTTTAACACTCCAGGCCCAGTTGAAACCACTCATATTGCTGCTCCCTCAGAAGTTGTTACCGTGCCTGTGACTGCCCCTGAAAATGAGATTGCAACTTCTGATGTTCCAACCCCTTCAGTGACTAGTTGAATGTATTTCAAACTTTACTGTTTTTTTTATTAATTGGTGGTGTTATCTCTTGGCAACTTTAAGGGATCTTTTGATGAAGTCCCCAGTTATCATAATGGGGCATTTGTAAAAAACAAATATTTTGCTGACTAAGTTTGTACTTAGTCTTTTATATTAAGAAGTTTTATCTGTACTTCTGTATATTCTATTCTTGCCTATTTATCTAGGACTTATAGAATAGCTTAGCATTTTTATCCTTTGAAAATGCTTTATGATTCTTCTCATGGATTATCAATATGAGGCTTATAAAGGAGGGCCCTTTTATTTTATCGACACTTAATGAAGAAGACGTCTCAACTTCATAATGGTGTTATAATACGATAAAAGAAATAGGAATACACATGTTTTGTATGAAAAAACTTTGACAAGTTTTTATTCATGAACTTTAACAAGTTTTTTGACTATTACATGTATTAAAATACATCTATAACTTTCTCGTAACTATTTTTCTTGTAACAGATTTTTATATAATATAAAATAAACAAGATTTTTCTTCATAACCTATTTCAGTACATAGTCATGACCCTATCTTTATATATTAGGAAGGGTTTGAGAGGTGACTTCGTTTATGAGTTTGAGAGATGACTCTGTTGTTCTCATGGGAAAAACATTATGATGAATGTCTTGTGTTTGTTGAACACGATGATGAATGCTGAAGACTTCGTAACTTTTTCTCAACACTTGTCTCTTTGTGGCCGACTTTTGTTCGATATTCGTATCTGTTTTTCTACACATATCTGTGTATAATATGTAGTCCCCCAAAGTATTTGAGCGGTGAAGTATGAAGCCTCGAGCACTTGTTTATTTCTTTCAATTTGGTCCTTTTCCTGAAACAGAAAAATATACGGGACTCGGAGGTGCGATTATAGATGAAGACTGCCTAACTCGTGTGTATTTCCATCAGATTAATTGTAACCCTGGGCTGGGAATTTTAGAATACTCCATTTTGCCTTGCAGGTCGTGACTCATCATTTGGCACGAGTTAGGGTTTTTGCCTAAGATCTAAAATCGTTAGTAAAACTTTAATAATTCAAAAGAAAAATTTTAACATGGCGATACCTGACCGTGGGTACTTTCTCAGAAGTAATATATGTTTAAATGGACGACATTCCAATGTGAGGGTAAAACTGTGCCGTCCATTGTCTCCAACTCATATGCTCCTTTTCCCGCAATGTCACGAACTCTGTATGGTCCTTCCCATGTTGGACTTAGCTTTCCTAAATTAGCAGCCTTTGCAGATTGGAACACCTTTTTAAGCACGAAGTCTCCAATTTTGAAAAATCTGAGGCGTGCTTTCCTATTGTAATATCGTTCAATTACTTGCTTTTGTGCTGCCATTCTTATCAATGCAACTTCTCTTCTTCCTTCAAGCAAATCAAGGTTGACCCGCATCTCTTCATCATTAGATTCCTCCGTTGCCTGAACGTACCGTGTTCTCGGTTCACCTATTTCAACTGGAATTAAGGCTTTCACACCATAAACCATTGAAAATGGTGTTTCTCCAGTGCTTGTTTTTATCGTTGTACGATAAGCCCATAGTACTCCAGGTAATATCTCAGGCCAATTACCTTTTGAATCCTGTAACCTCTTCTTCAAGTTGTTGATAATGACTTTGTTTGTGGATTCCGCTTGTCCATTACCCACTGGATGGTATGGCGTAGATGTTATCCTTTTAATCTGCCAACTTTGAAGAAATTCTGTGATTTGAGCTCCTATGAATTGTGGTCCATTGTCATACATGATCTCCTTTGGTGCTCCAAAGCGGCATATTATATTTCGCCATATGAAGTCTTTAACTTCCTTCTCTCGTACCTGTTTAAATGTTCCTGCTTCTACCCATTTAGTGAAATAATCTATGAGTACAAGTAGAAACTTTACCTGACCCTTTGCTTGTGGTAGTGGACCTACGATATCCATTTCCCATTTCATAAAGGGCCACGGGGCTATAACAGGGTGTAGTAACTCAGCTGGTCTGTGCATATTATTGTCGTATCTTTGACATTTATCACATTTGGACACGAAACTGTTTGCCTCTTCTTCCATCTTAGGCCAATAATATCCTGCTCGAATCAATGTTCTTACCAGTAACCTTCCCCCTGCGTGATTTCCACAATGTCCTTCGTGCACTTCCCTCATCACATATTCTGTTTGAGAGGGTCCGAGACACCTTGCTAGTGGTCCACCGAACATCTTTCGATTAAGATTTCCTTGCTATAAACAATATCGAGCGGCTTTTTTGCGAAGCGCGTGAGCCTTACCTTTGTCATTAGGCACGGTTCCGTGCTGTAAAAAAGCAATAATTTCGTTCTCCAATCCCATGTTAAATGATTAAAATTTACCTCATTCTTATCAGGTTCGAGAACGGAATGAAATAAATGTATGACTGAAGCATTTGCGTCATTTGCTACGTTAGCTGCAGATGCGAGATTAGCTAAAGCATCTGCCTCAACATTCTCATCTCTTGGGATCTGCATTACCTTTCAAGTTTGGAATTGCTTTATTAGTTCCCGTACCTTTTCGAGATATTCTTGCATTTGAGTTTCCCTGGCTGTATAAGTCCCCAGCATTTGATTGACCACGAGTTGAGAATCACTCTTGATTATAATTTGTGTTATGCCGAGTTCTCTTGCCAATTCTAAACCTGCAATTACAGCCTCGTACTCTGCTTCATTGTTAGTTATAGAATGACATTTTATAGCTTGCCTAATAGTTTCACCCGTATGTGGTATGAGAACTATACCCAGACCTGCTTCTTTTACATTAGATGAACCATCAGTGAATAAAATCCAAGTCCCCGGGTTTGCACCATTAAAAACTTGTAATTCTTTTTCTGCTTCTAAATGCATCCCCTGGCTAAAATCAACTACGAAATCGGCTAATACTTGAGATTTTATAGCAGTCCTAGGTTGATAAATGATTTCGTATTCACTTAATTCTATAACCCATTTTGCTAACCTCCCTGACAATTCATGTTTATGCAAAATGTTTCGTAATGGAAAAACAGTAACTACAACAATGGGATGACATTGAAAAAGGTCTTAATTTTCTAGATGCCATGATCAAAGCTAATGCTAATTTTTCTAGTTGTGGATATCTTGTTTCAGCATCTAATAAAGACTTGCTTACATAATAGATAGGAGATTGTTTACCTTGGTCCTCACGGACTAAAACAACACTTACCGCAACTTCTGACACGGCCAAATAGATGAGTAACTTTTCTCCTTCTTTTGGTTTTGCCAATAATGGTGGATTTGACAAGTAAGCTTTTAAATTTCTAAGGGCTTGTTGGCAATCTTCGTTCCATTCAAAATGATCTTGCTTTTTGAGTGCGGAGAAAAATTTAAAGCATTTTTCTGAGGATTTGGGAATAAATCTCCCCAAGGCTGCAATTCTTCCCTTTAGCCTTTGGACTTCTTTTTTACTTGTAAGGATATCAGTGATCTCCTCTATTGCTTTGATCTGAGAAGGATTTACCTCAATACCACGGTTAGAAACGAGAAAGCCCAAAATTTGCCTGAGGCAACCCCAAATGCACATTTTTCTGGATTGAGTTTCATATTAAATTTTCGTAAAATTTCAAATGTAACAGATAAATAAGAAATATGATCATGAGAATGCTGGGTTTTGACGAGCATATCATCTATATATACCTCCATGGTTTTTCCTAAATGTTCTTGGATCATTTTGGTGACAAACCTTTGATAGGTTGCTCCAGCATTTTTGAGACCAAAGGGCATTACTTTATAACAGTAAGTCACACTGTCTGTGATGAAAGAAGTTTTTTCTTCGTCACTGGGGTCCCTTTTAATTTAGTTGTACCCCGAATATGCATCTAAAAAACTCAAAAGTTCATGTCCTGCAGTTGCATCAATTAACTGATCTATATGCGGTAAAGGAAAAGAATCTTTTGGGCAGACTTTGTTAAGATCTGTATAATCCACGCAAACCCGCCACTTACCGTTTTTCTTAGGTACAACAACTGTGTTTGCTAACCAATTAGGATACTTTACCTTGCGTATTGACCCAATTTTTAATAGCTTTTGGACCTCATCTTGAATCACCTGATTTTTGAAAGCTCCTTGCTTTCTTTTCTTTTGCTTTATTGGTGTAAAGGATGAGTCTTCGTTTAATTTGTGAGTCATCACATCTGGTGGTATCCCTGTCATGTCAGCATGGGACCAAGCAAAACAGTCCACGTTAGATTTTAGAAATTCAATTAAAATACCTCCCATGTTTGAGTTTAAATTAGCTCCAACATAAACTTTCCGTTCAGGCCACTGCTCAAATAATATCACAGCCTCGAGTTCTTCGATGGTTGTTTTGATATTTTCATTCTCCTCAGGTTCTTGAATTGTATCAGGTCTCGAGTCTAAATCTGTTTTCTCTCGCTCAGTTGCGGTTTGATTGCTGACACCTTCAACTGTTTCCTGTAATTGCTATTTTTCTTTGTTTACGGTGCTCGTATCTGTTATAGCGTTGATACTCCTGGCCGTTTGCTAATCCCCTCGAATTTGACAAATCCCCCACGGTGATGGAAATTTAATAACTTGATGTAGAGTTGATGGAACATCATCCATATCATGGATCCAAGGCCTCCCCATGATCATATTGTAGGCCATTTCCATATCAACTACCTGAAATTTAGTTTCTTTAACAACACCTGCAGCAAAAGTTGTTAGAATTACCTCTCCTTTTGTTACCACACTTGAATTGTCGAAGCCTGACAAGGTATGCGCCTTGGGTATCATTTTGTCTTCAGCTTGCATTTCACGTAATACCCTTAGTAGTATAATATTTACGGAACTCCCTGGATCAATCAAAACTCGTTTTACATTAGTATCATGTACAAGTAAAGATATTACCAGTGCGTCATTATATGGGGTTATCACTCCTTCGGTATCTACATCATCGAATGAAATACTTTCATTTTCTAAAACCTGTCGTACCCGTTTCCCGTGTGTAATTGTTACTTTAGAAACCTTGTTGGAAGCTGTGTAGGTTATGCCGTGAATATCTTCTCCCCCACTTATCACATTCACTGTTCTCTTGGGTGAAGGAGGCTTTGGTGGCTCTTGCCTATTTTTCATATAGGCTTGTTTACCTTTTTCACTAAATAACTCAGTGAGGTACCCTTGCTTCAATAGATGATCCACTTCACTCTGCAAGAATCTACATTCTGAAGTTTTGTGCCCGTGATCATTGTGGAATTCGCACCAATGATCTGGATTGCGTCTATTTGGATTTGACCGCATCTCTTTTGGCCATCGTACCTTATCTCCCATGCTTCTCAAAACAGCCACGAGCTCGGAGGTAGTGACATTAAAGTTATATCCGCCGAACCTTGCCTTTAAACTTCTGTCATCATCTCGTGACTCTTGTCTGTTCCGATCATTTCTGAATCTTGATGAAGAACCTGATTCCCTGTTCCTCGATTTTTGATCATATTGATGGCTATCTTGTTTTGGCCGTGAGTCTTTTCCTGCAGGTCTCATAAATGGATTGTACATGTTTTTACCTGATCTTTTTTTGGTTTATGATCTTCTGGAACCGCCCCTTTCTTCCTGATGAAACTTAGGTACAGTATCTTCTTCAATTCGCAGCTTCGTACTGTACCTGTTGTAAACATCATTCCACGTGGTTGCAGGGAATTATCTAAGGCTTTCTTTGAGTCTTCTCGTGGCTTCAGAACTTTTGTCATTTAAATTACTTGCAAAAGCTATTGCAGCCCAGTTGTCAGGTACACGGGGTAGAGTCATTCTTTCACGCTGGAATCTATCAACAAAGTCTCTGAGCAACTCTGAATCCCCTTGTTTGATTTTGAAAATATCTTCCATTCTTTTCTCAACCTTTTGAGCTCCCGAGTATGCTTTAATAAAAGAATCTGCAAGCTCAGCAAAAGAATTTATAGAATTTTCAGATAAAAGAGAATACCAGGTTAATGCACCCTTGGTGAGTGTTTCTCCAAATTTCTTGACCAGTACTGATTCGATTTCTTGTTTGGTCAAGTCGTTGCCTTTCACGCCTGTTGTAAATGCAGTCACGTGGGTCTGTAGTACCATCATATTTCAGGATGTCAGGCATTTTAAACTTTTTCGGAATTGGAAGGGGAACAACACTTGGCTTCCAAGGTTGTTGTGAGTATTTGTCCATGTCTACTCCTTTTATTACAGGCGAAACTCCAGGGATTTGCTTAATACGCTCATTTTGTTCCTTAATCTGTTTCTGCAAGGCTAGTACTAAATTTTGCAAATAGGAATTATTTGAATTACCTGGCCCCTCTTCCTGTGGTTTACTGGTGGTTCCTCCATTTCCAGAATTAACAAGACCAGAACGGGAATTCTCCAATGTATTATTATTAGGAGTTGGTGTGGGTGGTGCAGCAGGCAATCAACTAACTAGAGCCTGAAGAGCTTTGCCGACCTGTGCATCAATTAGCTTTTGTAAAGCTTCATTTGCACCTCCTTCAAAATGTTCAGATTGTTCTTGTTGATCAGCACGGGATTTAGGAGCAGGAGTGCCTTCACGAGATTGACGTGGTGAATCTGGAGGGGAGGGAACCACGTCAATGTTCGGTAGGTCTCCTTGATTTTGATGGATTTGATTTTCATGGTTTCCCAATGTGTTATCACTGTTATTGTTGTTGTTGTTGTTTGACATATTGATAAAGACGAATAAAACGTAGCTTCAAAGAAAAGATTATCAGTTTTCCGGTAACGGAACCAATTTGTTTAACCAAAAATATGATTCTTTGGTCAAAGCTAAAGACAAATAGAAATTCGGGCTACTGATAATCAGGAGACGAAAAAGAAATAATAGACTTTTTGAGAATGACAAATAAGCAGTAAATAGGTTTGTATTCCAATGTAATGTTGATGATATCCTCTGTCCTTACAAATGACGAGACCTCCTCCTTTTATAGTTGATTCTAAGTAAAAGAGTAATACCTTAGTCTTAATGAGACAATTATGAGCAATAAATGACATTAAATAAGACGTTACACAATCATTCCTATTTAATACCAATTCTCTAACGTATTGGGTATTTAATATTGAATTTGGACTCCTTTTCGTTATCATATCCATGTCTTCAATGCCTTCTGATCTCTTGGCTTTAAATGACCTAAATAGGTACGAAGCTTGTATTATTCGAATTGCCTCTCGTGCCTATTTAGCTTTCCTTTCCCCGTATCTGTTATCACTCGTGCCTCTTAACTGATCATCATGTTTTGACCAGTCCTCGTATCATGCTACGTCACCTTCAATACAAGTTCAGTTTTTTCCCCCAATACACCCCTAATATAAGAATGGCAAAGTGGAATGACAAAACCTGATTCAGTGAATACAAATATACAACGAACGTTAACATAGCGTGGAAAAACTTTAACATACATCAAAGGTAGATTAGTGAACCCTGACGCAACAACTTGTCCACAATATAAAGTTTCAATTATGATAGAGTTTAACTTATAAATCACGGTCATTAAAGGATAAATGCATGTAAATATTCATAATAATGAAAGTTATTACATGAGAATAAGGTAGGAAACCTATTACAACAAATTAAATCGCACTGATAATTTACACTATCAGTACATATAAAATAAATACATTATAATATCCGATATTATAAGTTAATCCAAACAGTGATGAAGCAAGAAAAATTAAGAAATAAATTCACTAAAGAATTTAACTTGTCGTATATATATACATATTTAAAAAATAACTTAACTACACAATATAATTTTTCGACGAAGAAAATGTTAGGGATATAGTAGATATGCCCTAAATCCAATCTCATATTTGATGATTTGAACATATTTTTGTGAACATTATTTGATATAAAAATATATGGCATATGATATTCTTTTATCATAGTTATTTTTAATTGTTTGATTAACTTGATAAGGTCCTTGATTAAATTTTGAGACTTGTCATCGTGATGGAGATCATGATAATGAGAGTAAAGTTTCTTATAATTTAATCTAAATTTGTTCTTGATCGTAGGATTATTAATTTGGACATTAGTAATCCGGTTAGCTCAATATTTATGTGATCGTCTTTATGGAATAAAGATTAGTTGATCTCATTAACTAAATCACATAGGTAAATGATGCATATAGAGATATGATCATTGAACCGACTCATTGGATAATTCCTAATGGTTAAAATTACCATAAATTGTCAATAGGATATTTTCTTGAAGAATATGATGTAAAAAATTTCTTTGACCTGAGATCGTCATAGTAATTAACAAGTTATTTATTGTACTTTGATACTAGACACCTATGACCCTAGGGCGATAGTTGAAAGAATATTGGGTATGATTAAATACTTGTAGAATTAGTGATTGATCAAGATGGAATCTGTTAACTCTTGGTAATGAGTTTAAGATTCATGTTGTCTAAGACCTTGGCCAGGACAATTGAATGAAAGAAGAAATGAGTTTCTTAGGTCATTCAATAGTCGATTATATTTGACATGAATACATAGTTGGCCATCTATTTGGATTTGACAGTTGAACCATATCCTAGGGTGACCTAGAGCTATAAGGACAGAAGGAATTACTACATTATTCTTCTACTGGTTCTTGAGAGTAAATTGTATACTTCATGCTTTTCAGTCGTTAAGGAGTGTTGCTAGACGCTACCCTTGATTAGTATATTGATGTCATCAATTTACTACCGGTTTAGTATTGAACCTATGAGGTCACACACTTACGAGTGTTCTGATCTTTGCTAAAGGATTAATTAACTTATTATTTGATAATTAAATTAATAAATTTAATTAGTCAAATAAATAAAGTTATTAGTCCAAATGAAATATTATTATATTCTTTGCTAGCACAGAGGTTATAATTAATATTGTCAACAAATTGAACTTTTCTATTTGGAATAGAAAATTAAATTATATCTCTTGGTTGAAATATATATGTTATATATATAATTAATATTTATTTGCGCAAAGTGTGCATATAGTATATTAATAAAAACTTTTGTATATAAAATATTAATTAATATTAAAGTCTAATTTGGAATTGGAAACCAACAGCAACGTGATAACTAATTTTGGAATGGTTTGTTGTTTTCCTATAGAAATATCAATAAGGACCTATTTGTTAAATCCAACTTAGAATTGGATTAACAGAAAAATCCATAATTCACGTAGGACTTTAAGTCCATGTAGAAGTCGCGGCAGACTCAAACCCATTAAGAATGGTTTGTCGATTCTGCCTTAAAAATTTCCATAAAAGTTTAATTTTGGAATTAGACTTTTATACTAAGTAAATCATTACCTCAACCAAATAGGAATAAGGTTATATATGATGCTATCTTGAGAAGAAAAATCACTTTATGAAAGTGAGAGTGCAACACAAGCCAAGAGACAAAATACAATCACAAGAAAAGTACAATATTTTATTAATTAAGTGTTTCTTGTTCTTGTAACATTGAGTTGAGATTTTTGAGAAAAATTTCAGTACAATATTTTGTTCAATTTGTTCGCGGGTTTCATTGATCAAAGAGTTGATATCAAGGGTCGGTCTCGGTGTGGAAACGCATAGAGTCTTTGCACTATCGAAGAATTTGAAACGAGATTTTCTTCACCAAATACATTAGATCCGATCTATTAACATGTAAATA
The DNA here is from genome assembly GCF_000715075.1 of Nicotiana tabacum. Classification (NCBI taxonomy): domain Eukaryota; kingdom Viridiplantae; phylum Streptophyta; class Magnoliopsida; order Solanales; family Solanaceae; genus Nicotiana; species Nicotiana tabacum. Next base: position 1,872,458 of record NC_134082.1, on the reverse strand, counting down.
AATTTTAAACTCAAAATTTTTTGCCTAGAATTGTTATTGTCTTCCGCTGCGTGTTACGACCGCCTATATACAATCCTTCGAAAAATGTCGCTCAGGCAAAGGTGCTCCGCTACTGAATCCAAGTACCTATGTTAGGAAAAATGTGTATTCAGTCAGAGGAATTGAAGTCATCAAAGTACTTTTAGATCGAGGCAGATCCAGGATTCAATACTTATGGGTTCCTACAACGACCTCGAGTAAAATATCAATAGTAATCGGGTTCACATTCAAATATTTATAGATATTTAATAAATATTTCGAACCTATTTACACTGTTTGAACAAAATCTACTGGGTTCACATGAACCCGTAGGTCGGGAGGTGGATCCGCCCCAATTTCAGACCCTTTTACTGATGATAATCAAGACAGGGACTTCTCTAATATCATGCGCCTACCAAGAAATGTTACTTATAATGAAGACAATAAGATGTTGTGTGCTGCTACTACCTTGCAAAAGGTTAAAGAGACTGTTTTTGCACCAGGCCCAGATGGAGTGTCAGGTATTTTCTATCATCATTGTTGGAAAATCATTGCAGAAGACTTATACAACATGGTTTTGAATTTCTTTGGTGGAAACTGTTTACCAAGATCCTTTTCCCATTCATGTTTGATCCTTATTCCTAAGGTTAAGTCTCCTCAGGAATTCTCTGAGACGAGGCCTATAAGCCTAAACAACTTTTCATGTAAAATTTTATCGATTTAAATTTTTAAGACACTTCAAAACTTATATAAATTTTTAAGACAAAAATGTAAAGAATGGGGTAGAAGGGACACTTTAAAACCCCCATAATTTTCTTATTTTCAAAAACGTCCTCTTCATCCTTCACGCCGAAGGATGTTTGAAACATCTCCCGTGATGTTTGAAACATCTCCGGGAGATGTTTCAACTATCCTGATGGATGTTTCAACTATCCCGAGAGATGTTTGAAACGTTCCCGGGATGTTTCAAACATCCCGGAAGATGTTTGGAACATCCCGGAAGATGTTTGGAACATCCCGGAAGATGTTTGGAACATCCCGGGAATGTTTCAAAAATCCTTGAGATGTTTCCAACATCACGGGAGATGTTGGATATGTTCAAAATTACCCATAAGTTTTGTTATTTTTAAATTGACCCCCGAACTCCTTGTGTCTTATATTCTTTCACAAGACTTGAGAAGTCTTTTTTACCTTTTTTTTTCACTAGACTATCTACCATCCTTCCCAAGCTAATTTCCCAGAACCAAACTAGTTTCATGAAAAGAAGATCCATCACAGAGAATATTATATTGACACAGGAAATGGTTCTTAATATGAGCAAATCAGATCCCAATACCAATGTTGCCTTGAAGCTGGATATGGCAAAAGCATATGACAGGGTTTCTTGGCTTTATCTATGCAAGGTTCTCAGATGTATGGTCTTTTCAATAGTGTGGATTGGAATGATTTGGAGGCTTCTAATAAACAATTGGTATTTCATTAATATCAATGGGATGAGGCAAGAGTTTTTCAAGTCTAGTAGGGGCCTTAAACAAGGTGATCCACTATCACCGACCCTTTTTTCCTTATTGGTGTTGAATTGTTATCTTCACCGACCCAACCGAGAGGTTGTGAGTTCGAGTCTCCCCAAGAGTAAGGTGGGAAGTTCTTGGAGGGAAGGATGTCGGGGGTCTATTTGGAAACAGTCTCTCTATCCTAGGGTAGCGATAAAGTCTGCGTACACACTACCCTCCCCAAACCCCACTAAGTGGGATTATACTGAGTTGTTGTTGTTGTTGTTGTAATGATGAACCAACTTCCTCGTGATAACTTCAAACACTTTGCAACTGGTGGTAATGGCCCTATCATTACTCATTTATCGTATGCTGATGATACCATGTTGTTCTCTTCTGGTGATCCAGCTTCCATTGATTTGATGATGAATAGATTGGATATGTATGAGAAGGTGTCTGGCCAACTTCTCAATAGAAGAAAATCTGGCTTCTTTGTGCACCCTAAGGCTTCTGATAAGTTTGTACAAGAGGTGATAAATAACACTGGCTTTACTAAACAACATTTTTCCTTCACTTATCTGGGTTGCCCTATTTATATAGAAAGAAAGAGGATCAACTACTTCTCACATTTAGTTGCCTAAATGTCTCATAAAGTATCTGGCTGGCAAACTAAGTCCTTATCTTTTGATGGTAAAGTTGTCTTAATCAAGACAGTCTTAACTTTACTTCCTATGTATATCACTTTTGTTATCCAACTACCTAAGGCCAATATGGTTCAGATGGAAAGAATCATTGCCAATTTTTTTGGGGAAATGCTAAAGAGAATAACAAACGTCATTGGATAGCTTGGAGGAAATTGTGTTATCCAATAGAGGAAGGTGGAGCTAGTTTCAGATCTTCCAAAGTTTTTGTGAGTCATTTGCTGCCAAGACTAGGTACCCAAGTTCTCTCTCCGTAAACCGTCGTGACGACACCTAGTCTCTACGACTAGGTAAGCCTAATATTTGCGGAAAATGAAATGAAACATAAAAGCTAACAACTAACAGATAAATTTTAATAAAAAATTAAGATGCCGCTCGACATATACAATAATCACTCTCGAAATACATAAACTCTTCCAAAATCCGGAATATCGTAAGTCACAAGCTACAGAAAGAAAACAGTATTTTTACTCTCCAGAGTCTATCAAAACGAAACACAAGAACTATTTGACATGGAGAAGAGTAGATAGGGATTCCGAGGTCTGTGAACGCGACAGATATACCTTGAAATCTCTATAGCTGGCTCGCCTCACTGATAATGCGATTGATAAGTGGTACCTGGATCTGTACACGAAAAATATGTGCAGGAAACAGTATGAGTACACCATAATGGTACCCAGTAAGTGCCAAGCCTAATCTCGATCGAGTAGTGAAGAGATCAGATCAGGGCCTACTGGTGTGTATATAATAAAATAAGATAGAATGAAATATCGCAGTAAAAATAAATACTGTAATTTAACAAGAATGTAATCATATAAAGGCAACAACTCAGAATATAGAGATAACAATAGGGGATCTTCCAAGATACTGTTCCGTAGTCCCAAACGTAAATGTGCAGGGGGATCTCCCGGAATACTGTTCCGTAGTACCAAAGTAAATATGCAGTGCAGGGGGATCTCCCGAAATACCGTTCCGTAGTCCTAAAGTAAATATGCAGCTCAAACAATAGAATTACACCTACAACACGGAATTCTACAATTTAGACTAAGTACACGTCAATGAAGAAGCATGAAATTTACTAAGCATGCTACAGAGAGTTCAGATAAGCAATTAAGAGATGTAGACATGTTGTTCTAAACTAAACAAGATAATTACATATGCTAGTGTAGCTCAGTTAAAGGAAATAGATATTTTAATTAATAAAAATGGATTTTTGCAATAAATAGCCCGTGTACGCACTCGTCACCTCACGTACATGACGCTCATATATCAAAACAGTACCAAATCCTAAGGGGAGTTCCACCACACAAGGTTAGACAAGCCACTTACCTCGAACCAAGCTCAAATCAATTCGTAACAATGCTCTTTCCACGAATATCAGCTCCGAGTGGCTCAAATCTAGCCAAAATCAATTACATAACATAAATATAACTACAAGAAACTAATCTAGCTTATGAAATCAAAGCTAACACAAAAATTAAAAAATCGCCCAAAAAGCCTCCCCGGGACCACGTTTCGGAATCGGGTAAAAATTACAAATTATGAACATACATTCACTCACAAGTCTAACCATACCAAATTTACTCAAATCCGATACCAAAATCTCGATCAAAATTCCAAAATTCGGCCAAAGAACTTTTTTCAAAATTTTCCCAATTTCTCACCCAAATTCCTTAATTAAATGAAGAAAATACCTATGGATTAATGGAATATAACCAACAACGAGTTAGGAATAGTTACCCAAACGCTCTCTCTGAAAATCCCTCGAAGAATCGCCAATTTCTGAGTTCTCAAGTCCAAAAATGAAGAATAAATTCAAACCCTCGAAATTCTCCAGCAAACTTGCTTCTGCGAGCCTTCAACCACACATGCGAAAAAAGCACCGTAGGTACGAAAGTCATTTATGAAGGCTGGGTCCGCATCTGCAGAAATGGGGCCGCATTTGCGTGACCGCGCCTGCGGATACCTGTCCACTTCTGTGGTCCTCCACCGCATCTGCGGTTCCTCCCTCCCGCAGATGCGGAACTAACCTCGCACCTGCGATCCCAGTCTGGGTTTCCCAAATCCGTTTCTGTGCTTACTTTCTCCGTATTTGTGATCCCACACCCGGTCTCCCCACCACAGGTGTGAAAACACCAGATGTCTATAACTTCAACAAAGGCCTAATTCCAAATTTCAATCCGTTGAGCATCCAAAATACACCTGAGGTCCCCGAGACCTCAACCAAATATACCAACGAGTCCTAAAATACCATACGAACTTAGTCGAGCCCTCAAATCACATCAAATAACGCTAGAATCATGAATCACCCTCCAATTCAAGCTTGAAGAACTTATATTCCTATATTCCTATGGAATTATAATTAACAAGAACACATTAGTAATTCCCGTATAGTAACCAAGCAAGGCAATTAGGTATATTCCTATCCTAACGGCAAATCCGCCCCCCCTCAGAGTTAAGATCTTGCTCTACTCAATCTTATATGCAATCTAGAATTCCCTCTCCCGAGTTCAATCCTAGATTCGTAGATAGTATTCAATTGATGATCAAGCAATCAAATAATTAAGCGCAAGATTGAATAAATAAACCAATATGATAAATTAATAAGAACAATTCAAGCTTCAAACTACAACGTTCATGTATCACCCAAAACTCTAGAACTAATGGACTATGAAATTAAAGGAAGAGAAGAGAAGAAAAACTAGTTAGAAGCCTCCTCCAAGCGTGGTGTGTTCTCCTTACGTCTAAAGTGTGTCCCTAGGTCTAAGATCTGTCAAAAGTCCTCAAAATAACGTTTTTATATGTATTTATACCAAGTAGGGTTAGGCCCAGACGAAAACACCTTCTCCCGCGCGAAATAGGACTCAGGCAGCATTTTACACTGCTGCGCTGCGCCTTGCGGCGTCCCATACAGCGCAACAGTGTAATTTTCTCAGAGTGAACTTATTTCGTCCTCTTTTAACATTCGGACTTGGTACACGACCTTCGAACACGATCCCGGCTTAATGTCTTGGGCTTTTACTCATATTTCAAAGCTCCAAATCACTTGAATTCATTTCATAACACCTACATAGATCGGAATCACTCCTACAAGGCATAAAACACATATTTAGTGCAAAATACTAGCGATTAAAGCTCAAACTCAATTAAAGTACAGTAACTTAGAGTGTAATAAGCGACTAAAATACACAATTATAGCCGATCATCACCCCACACTTAAATCATTGCTCGTCCTCGAGCAATCAAACTACACTTTATATAGACACAACCTTATTAAGCAATTCTTCTCATTCATCACACCAAGAATATTTAAAATAGACTAAGCACAAGAGTGTAACATCTTAATCTTAAGATTTGACTCACAAGTACCACACATTATTCACAACTCACTCACTTACTCTAACATCGAGGTCAATGACATTACTTTCCTTCATGAATCAAGTGCCTTCATACAACAAAAGAGAGTAGTTCCACACAATAAAATTTAAGAACACTTAGGGACTCAAGATAGAAAGAATTCACTCACTCTCAGAACTAACATTCATATGCCACAAAATATGCACCATAGGCTTGCCCGTAGTTTACTACTCTACTAATCGAGCTCATTCAGTCTAAGATCAAGTAGGACTTTATGTGGTTGTAATGTAGGCTGCATGTCGGGTATGATACATTTAGATATAATAATGACTACACCTCCCTAAGCACTTTAATACATACACTTTAACATTTAAAACCCCACACTCACATCAATATATATTAACTCCCCACTTCTTTAAGCACAATTACATCAAGAGTCACCACTATCAAAGAATTCTTCTCACAGTAATACAACTATTTTTTTTCTTTTCAATTCATGTGGCTCTTACTTTTTCAAAACAGTGTACCTTTCTTCTTATTTCATTAGTTCCACTCAAAAGCCAAACCAACCACCCCACACTTTAACTTTTACAAAGTTCATAACAATTCAAGTGCTCATGAGAGGTGAAAAGGTTCAAATAGATGGTTAATTCAAACAAATGGGACATGCTTGTAATGTGGTTGCCAAAGAAACAAGATTATAGGCTCAAAGGGGTTAATTACTATACATAACAATTACGTGGGTAATATATATATATATATATATATATATATAGATTGTAGGCTCAACGAGGTTAATTACGATACATAATAATTAGGCGGGTAACATATAAATATCTGGCTCAACAAAGAAACGCCTATATCACTTCCAAGACTGAACAAAACTACTATTTCGCTTTGCAAACACATGGGGCAAGTTCTAGACATCAAATGCAATGCACAGAATAACTCACTCAGGATTGGACTCATCAAGACACTCTAGTCAAAGCAGTTAAGCAAAGTTAAGATCATACAATTTAAGGTACTTATACAAGAGTCAAAAACTGAGCCTAAGTGTTACCACTAAAGTACTCACTGTTCTCAAGGCATAACAAAGTTAGAAGATATTGATTCAATTTAAAGCATAGCACAAGTTTTCCTAGTTCTAAAAAAAATAAAAACTAACTATACCCGGTTCAAACAAAACCCTTGGAAAAGAACCGTGACACAAAGAAAAACCAAGGGGGAATTACTACACTACCTACAAATAATTATTTTTTGTCCTTTTTTTAGACTTAAGTCCCTCAAGAAAACTGTCTAGGAGATCCATCGTTGCGAAAAGTCCAATTTTTCTTCTTTTTTTTGTGACAAAAACTAATACACTAAAAACGAGTACTACAACTAAGATAAGATAGCACAAAATCTCACCCAAACAATCTCTTCACCCCACACTTAAAATTATGCAATGTCCTCAATGCACACTGAAAATAACAAGAGGATAAAAGACACTCCCTGGTAGGCCAAAGGCCGAAGAATCAGCAGCTCACGGGATACTCAGACTTCTCATAGGTATGATCCCTTGTGCGAGTACATCACACTTAGTTTCAACCACCTGCTCTCTTTTGCACATGCCTATTGGCTTTGACTCTATGCTCGTACTCCTACAAAACACAAAAATAATACTACAAAAAAAAAATCAACACAATAAAATAAAAAAATAAATAAAAGAAAAAGAAAAAAAATAGGATTGGGTTGCCTCCCAACAAGCGCTTGATTTAACGTCGCGGCACGACGCCATCACTTTCACCACTTTTGCTTCCACTTTGAGGATATGAATTGTGCCCCCAATTTTGCATCAATTTTTCTATCACGTTCCTGGGGAGGTGGTATGAAAATAAAGGAACCAAGTAAATAATATCGCATCCTGCACTTCTTGGCTTTTAAGTGAGGGATGTCATTTTGTCTCCTCGGCATCACAAATTTCAGAATATATGCACTTTGTTCCCCATCCATTGACTCCTCCATATGCTCGAATGGATCAATTCTCATGTCACCAACCAGACACAATGTTGAAAAATGGTTTGATTGAGGTCCAATGCGCTCCAAATCTAAAATTGCTTCACTTTTGACCTCCTCACTTTTGAACACTTCGCCAACCTTGGCATTATTAATAATTTGGTCAAATAGTTGGAATTCCTCTTTTTGCTCCATAAGTAGACCAGTATCCACAAAAATTAGTTATAGGGCATCAGACACCTCAACCTGCAGGTCATGGATATCTGAGCCAAGTTGGTCTATCTCTTGCCTGAGCTCAGCTCTTTCATCTATCAGTTGTTCTGTCATATTTGAAAGACCATCAAGGAGAAACTCATGAGATTTTATCTGTTGAGCTTGTTCCTCTAGCCAAGATTGGCTCACTATATCTGCTTCTTCTAAATTATCTTATGGTGGGAACTCGCTCTCTTTAGCCACTTCCTCCGCCTCAGCCTTCATTCTCATAATTGCTGTACTACTTCTTTGTATAGCCTTTCGATTTTCATCTTGTTGCTCGGCCACTTGCCTCATCATCATGTCATGTTGCTCGACTACTTGCCTCATCATGTCCATAATACGAGCCATGTTTTCTATATCCTCCACTTCTTTGCTCCTATCAAACTCATAAACATTATTAGAAACATTATAATAAGAACTCTGAGAAGGATAATAAGAATTAGGACAACTATCCCAATGGTCATCTTGACCACCACATATATTACAAATATTCCACTCAAAGGATTGGGATCGTGCGCATAACTCGCTTCCGGGAACATTCTGACAATTTTTTCACCAGTGAGGCCCTCTACAATATGGACAAGGATCATCATAATAAGAATAACCAATATTCGACCAATTATCATTCCAAGATGCCATGTCAACAAAGATAGTAAATATTAACCTAAGATAAAAATTAAAAAAAAAACTTGAATAGACAAAGAGTAAAAATCTAATCTAGCAGTCTAGTTAATTTCTAAGTCCCCGGCAACGGCGCCAAAAACTTGTTGCTCCCAAACGCACACGCAAGTATACGTAGTCGACAAGTAATATAGGATTGTAAGTCCAGATATCGTACCCACAGGGACTTGTGATTAACTATCAACAAAATTAAACCAAACAATTAAGCTATTCAAACGAATCCTAAAGTATGAATAATTTACTAAAATTAATCTAAAGTAACAAATTAAGAGATTAAACAAAATAAGTTGGCAAATTACAGAGACGAATTCAATGTGAGTGAATATTCTAGAGCTATGGGTTAGCTAACAATCCCGTTGAGTTTTTCACTTAAATCATCTAATTAATTTATCTGGTTTATTGGTTGACAGGGTTAATATTGCTCGTAGCCTTCTCCCGAAGTACAACTCGCCTATTCAAGCTAATCTAATGCCTATATTCCTATGAAATTAGAATTAATAAGAACGCATTTATAATTCCTGTATAGTAACCAAGCAAGGCAATTAGGTATATTCCTATCCTAACCACAAATCCGCCCCCCACTCATAGTTAAGATCTTGCTCTACTCAATCTTATATGCAATCTAGAATTCCCTCTCCAGAGTTCAATCCTAGATTCGTAGATAGTATTCAATTGGTGATCAAGCAATCAAATAATTAAGCGCAAGATTGAATAAATAAATCAATATGATAAAATAATAAGAATAATCCAAGCTTCAAACTACAACGTTCATGTAGCACCCAAAACTCTAGGACTAATGGACTATGAAATTAAAGGAAGAGAAGAGAAGAAAAACTAGTTAGAAGCCTCCTCCAAGCGTGGTGTGTTCTCCTTACGTCTAAAGTGTGTCCCTAGGTCTAAGATCTGTCAAAAGTCCTCAAAATAACATTTTCATATGTATTTATACCAATTAGGGTTGGGCCCAGACGAAAACACCTACTCCCGCACGAAATAGGACTCTGGCTCTATAAATTTTGTACAGTCGCGCCGCACCCTGCGGCGCGCTAATGGAGTTTATCAGCAGCCTCAACTTTTTGCATCAGGCAACATTTTACACTGCTGCGCCGTGCCTTGCGGCGTCCCATACGGCGCGACAATGTAATTTTCTCAGAGTGAACTTATTTTGTCCTCTTTTAACATCCGGACTTGGTACACGACCTCCGAACACGATCCCGACTTAATGTCTTGGGCTTTTACTCAGACTTCAAAGCTCCAGATCACTTGAATTCATTCCATAACGCCTACATAGATCGGAATCACTCCTACAAGGAATAAAACACATATTTAGTGCAAAGCACTAGTGATTAAAGCTCAAACTCAATTAAAGTACAGTAACTTAGAGTGTAATAAGCGACTAAAATACACAATTATGCCTATCATCAACAATCGATGCCGAAACCAACCAAACCACATCCAATTGACCCTAAATTTTGCACACAAGTCTTATTCAATACTACGGACCTACTCCAACTTCCAGAATCAGAATCCGACCCCGATATAAAAAATTCTACTACCGGTCTAAATCTCCGTAAATTCGACTTTTACCATTTCAAGCCTAAATGAGTTACGGACCTCCAAAATACAATCCGGACACACCTCTAAGCCCAAAATGACCCAACAGAGCTAAAGGAATCGACAAAACTCTATTCCGGAGTCGTCTTCATACAATACCGACTACGGTCCAAATCCTAAAGCTTAAACCTCTGTTTAGGGACTAAGTGTCCCAAAATACTCCGAAAACCAAAACGAAACCTCCAGCCAAGTTACATTAGCAGAAACAGATATGGAAAAAGCAGTTAATAGGGGATCAGAACTCTAATTCTCAAAACAAGTGGCCGAGTCGTTACAATGATCAAAGGAGTTTATAGAATTCAAGGATGTCTTCGGGACTTTATTCATTCAATTAAACAGATTCTTGTACAAGGTAACTACCACGTGGTTCATTGTTATAGAGAAGCAAACTTTGTAGCCGACCACTTGGCTAATATGGGAATTGCTACTAGACAAGAGATGTTCTTCACTCAAGCTATCTCATTACCTAGAAATGTTAAAGCTTTGCTGAAGAATGATCATAATGGCTATGTTCATTTTAGAATTAGAAACAAAAAATAGCAATTCTAATTTAATAATGGCTAACATTTCCTGTCAACTTCTAAGGGTGCTATTGTTATTTCTAAGCACAACTCAATCTTGCAATATGGGAGAGTAGTCCTCTTTTGGTCTTTATTTTACTGTTAAATCAAAATGTACTAGAGGTACATCCCCCACTCTTCATATCATATCGGAGGCTAAGGTTTATGTCCTCCTCCGTATATTTTTTTGGATAATTATATAGATAGGTAGGAGTCCTGCCAAACCCTCCATTAGGGGTGTCAAATTTGGCCCAAGCCCAAATGACCCGCCCAATCCGCCCAAGGTTGGGTTGGTTATTGACCGCCAATTTATTGAACTTAGCCCATCTTGACCCAACCCAATTAAAGTTGGGCTAATTTTTAGCCAAAATTGATCTATGAACAAGTTTGTCAAAATATCTTAGAAATAATTTTATTTTTTGTTTAATATTTTAAATATGACCATAACAAAAGCAAAAAAGCCTTATTTAGTAATTATACAATTTATAAGAAAATAACACATATTAATTAAAGTTTAATAAGAGTTGGGCGGGTTGGGTTATGACCCGAATTTTAACCCATCTTGACCCAACCCATCTTAGCCCAAGTAACTTTTGGACGGGTCATTTGATCCGCCCAATTATTGACTCAACCCATTTTAACCCGTCCAAAATTGACCCAACCCGCCCATTTGACACCCCTACCCTCCATCATCTCAGGTCAGTATAGCCTGGGCGTTAACTTTTTAAAAAAAAAAAAGAAAGTCAGAGGAAGTCATCTACGGATGAAAAAACGGCTTTGTCAAGTTCTTAAAGTCAAAATAAATATTAAGTACGTCAAATTACACATTGTACTTCAAAATTCAATTTAATATTATAGGCATTAACCTTGAGATTTTCTTTTCTAGTTCTTTAAGTTGTATATGTTCCAATATTCAAATTTTAATTATACAAATTGAAAAATAAATAAATCGAAAAGGCCCTTATCGGCCCCACCAGGACCCGTATGTGCCTCGGTTCAGTCCCCCTAAAAGCCCAAAGTACAGGCCCCTAGCCCCTGAACCCACGGCCACTAGGAAACCTATACTAGGACCTGCACAACCGATTCATAGGCCCACGATTGGCACCCAAAATTTAATGAGCAATTTATGCAAAATACTTATTGAGCTTAAAATAATTACCCTTTTCAACCCATTTGAAAGTAATTTACAATATATATCTACCCAATTAAAACTAATTACCCCTACCTATCGGCACCCATTGATGTGGGGCTATATTTCGTACATTATTACCTTGCATTTTACATGCTTTAATGTTAAATTACACTTTATTTGTGCGTAATGGAGTCTATTTTATATGTAGGTGAATTGGAGATGAAAGTAGAGCAAAAGTGATACATAAATATTGAAAGTGTGCTCGAGAATAGTGAAAAGGAAAAACCTGGCCAGGCAAAGGCCAGCTTAACTAGGCATTAGATCTGGCGAGGCCAGGCAAAGGCCAGGTCCACCAGGCATTATGCCTGGCGTCGCCAGGCCTGGGGCGAGATCCATTTCGAGTTTTGAAGATTTGTTTCATCTCTTGGTTTGACTAGGACTTGAACTACACGTTTAGGTCTTTTCTTACACATATAAATAGACCTAAATACGCCACTTTGAGGGGGATTGGACCTAGGGAGAGCAAAGAGCCGTCGGAAGGCCGGAATTCATCAGATTTCATCTTTCTTCCATCAAACTTAGTAATTTTTATGTTTCTTTGTATGATTTGTTGTTTGGCTACCATGTCTATGTGGAGCTAAACTTCACGTTCTAGGGTTATGGTTCTTTCATGACTATTGTTATTCGGATATTGATTTTGATTTCTTTGTTTATCATATTGGTTTATTATTCAATACTGAGAATTATTTGATTGCTTGATCACCAATTGAATACTATCTACGAATCTAGAGTTGAACTCGAAAGTGGGAATTCTAGATTGCATATAGGATTGAGTAGAGCAAGTTTTTGAACCTGGGCATCGGTGAACGGATTCGCGGTTAGGATAGACATATACCTAATTGTCTTGCTTGATTGATTTACAGGAATTATAAATGCGTTCTTGTTGATTCTAACTCCATAGACATATATGAGTTAGGCTAGCTTGATTAGGCGAGTAAGAACTCGACAAATTCTTATAAGAAATATTAACCCTGTCCACCAATAAACCAGATAAATTAATTAGTCAATTCAATTGAAGAATACAATATGATTGTTAGATAGCCCATAACCCTAGATCGTTTTCATCACATTGATAACATAAAAAACTGCTCTTCCTTTGTTCAGAGTTCATTATTTGTTTTCTTTTTATTTTAATAATATTAGAATCAAATATTTCTAGGTTTAATTCTTGTTAGATACTTAGGATAGTCTAATTTAGTTAATAGTTAATCACAAGTCCTCGTGGGTTCGACATCCGACTTTTAGTCACTTTATTACTTGACGACCGCGTATACTTGCGTGTGCGTTTAGCCGCAACACACATCCCAACTTTTTATTACCCATTTGGCTAAGCCTAGCTTGATTTGACTTGGCTTTGTTTGGCTTGACTTGATTTGGTTTGGCTTGGCATGACCTGACTTGAATTAACTTGGTTTGGTTTGAATTGGCTTGGTTTATAGTATCTTAGTTTGAATTTATTTGTTTAGATATTAAAAAAAAATGGGTAGGGGGAAAAGTCATGGGTAGGGAAGGGTAAATAGTTTCCTGTGCATGAGTATTTGCTAAACTCCCCCTTAATGAGATCTACCAAGTATGAACCAGTATTTTAAAAAGCTTTTCTGGGACTCGCTTCGGGGCGAAGCACTATCAAAACGCCTTGAGACTCAGGTGTGAGGATTAGTTCTATGAGGTTTAGGCCCTCAAATGCCCGACTGTGTGCCCTAAACACGCCTAACACTCAATGCTCGGGACTCGCCGAACAATTCCTATGCAAATCATGTGTTGAATTAACTAATTTGCACCGTTGACTCTCAAAATTCTTTAACAAATGAATGATTAAAGTACTTCTTATCTATAGGAATATAAAATATTGTCAATAACATAAATAACGAACTATAACATTGCATATTTACTAGTTGAGAACATCATGAAGGTGAATATCATTTGAATATTTCTTCTAAAAATAGATAACCAAAATTTATATCTTTACTTGATAGATCTTTACGTCTTAGTTCTATCTCTCTCGAAATTATCATATATTTTTTATTTTACAATTTAAAAATTATTTCTTATTTACTCATGAAGGAGTAATATTTTAAATTACAACATTGATAAAATTTATTGAGTATTTACTTTTAAAGAGGTAAAATATGCAGTTTGATAATATGTTTCAAGAAATTATAATTTTAATTATTTGAAAGTAAAGAGGTTGTAGTTAATTTATATTTCACAGTAAGTTTAACAATATTGTATTATTTATACTTCTAAACATGCTAAATATTTTATTTTATATGAGTTTCTTTAATTCTTTTTAGTTTTCTTGAACTTATAATGTATCGTTTATATTTCTATTTTGTTATAATGCTATATTATTAATTAATAAATTAAAAAAATTAAAGATCTATGGGGCTTACGCCCTGTGTCTCGAGGCTTTCACCTAGCTCCATATTAAGTAAAACGCTACGTCTTACGCCCCACCTTTTAAAACACTGGTATGAACCTTGATATCATGTGCTAATAGGTTTTAACTGATATTTAAAATTTTCATTATTTCTGTGTATTTGTTATTTGACCTATCATTAATTTAACAAAATGCTTCACTAAGACATTAAGAATTTATTCAGTAGATGTCCTTTCTCGGGTTCCAATCTTTTTTGGTTTCAAATTTGAGTTTTTAGAACTTTGCCTAATATTTTAGGTTTTTGAGTCAAAATACTCAAACATTCATATTAGTAAATAATTTTTACAATAAGATCCAAAGTAATATATTGCAATCACATGGCTAAAATATCTCGTTAACTTGAAATATCTTGTATCATTATAAATAAATATTCCTAATAATATTACTTATAATACTAGAGACATTATGTCATGTAAGAATACTATAGCTTCAATAATGAAAGCAAGAAAGACGACACAGATAATTTGCATGCTTTATTTCTATTTTATAACTCAACAAATAAAACATTCCTCATAGATTTCCAATTAGAGGGTTCATTATCTAAAGTTTGTTATTTGCATAAATGTTATTTATAATCCTCCTAAATTAATTGCTTTTCTGTTTTAATTCCAGTAGTCTATTTTTTTTCTTGTAAGATGGATGATAGTCAATCTTTCAACAAGTTATTTAAAGGGCTTAAAGAACGAGCTATCTCATCAAATATCCCTTAAGAAGCCATTGGTTCTCATAGTGACTGACATTACGAACAAAAAAACTTAATGATTCTGATTGACCTACATCAAAGATTCCTTAATATCGTTGCCTCCTCAGTAAAACACTTGTGTTTTTTTGGATCTCCACAACAACCATACAAATACGCTTTCTATTCAAATTCGTAATGACTTGGTCCAATAAGCTTGAACATGAGAAAAATGCAAGAGAACAAATAATCCGGCAATCACCCCATCAATGCTTCCCCAAAGGAGATAAAATTTTAACGAGAAACTGTAACAAGAGGTTTGAAAAACCAACAGTTACTAGAAGTTCTTGGATAAAGTGAGGAAGCAATTAAGTGTGAGATGCATAATGCTTAATGGAATTGCTATTCCATTTACTGTTTTTGTAAAAAATTTAAATTTGGTATTAAGTAAAACAAGCAAATGAAATGTGTAACGTAATCTCATATTGGTTCAATGCAACAACTTCAAAATCAACGGTTGAACAGTCAGTGTCCAATTCTACCAAATGAGATTATAACAAGCTGAGCAATAAATAGTAGCCCCCGTCCACCATTCATGGAGATGCCCATACCTCACGTCAACCAACAAGTTTCAAGGAGTATAACCATTAAATCCTTTGTTTTTCTCTATGGGCTGTGATGCGTTGCAGGGTCTAGACAAAGGAGAGAAACAATATTTTCCTGAAAGAATGTTAAGATGATCCTATAGATCTTTTGGAGGTAATCATTGTCTTTCAAGTATGAACTGAAATAGAAGAGTTTTGCCCGGTGCTTATCCGAAGCGTGGTTTCTATGCTCCAAGTATGGAATCTCAGCTTGGATTGTTTAGATTCACGAAGCTATTCTCCTAATGTTGTTGATCTCAAATTTCATCGGAGGTCACAATATTAGGAGTATAATTTAATTGATAATTTTGTTGGAAGAGCGTATCTCATGGTGAAGGATAAAAATGGATGCAGCTTCTTGCAAAGGAAATTTGCAGAGGGTACTTCAGAAGATGTTGAAAAGATTTTTCCTAAGATTATTGTTCACATCGTGGAGCTCATGATTGACCCTTTTGGCAATCAAAATGGTTGAATTGCTATTCCATTTACTGCTTTTGTAAAAAAATTAAATCTGGTAGATTAAGTAAAACAAGCAAAGGAGAAGTGTAATGTAATCTCATTTTTGTTCTATGAAAGAAATGCCTGAATATATCTAGTTGAGTTGTTTGGAGTTGGCTTAAGTTGTTGAATGATGTTTAGGGGTGTGATTTTATTTTGTGTAGTTGCTTTACGCGCTTTTGATTTAACAAGGACAAAGGTAAATTATACCTTTTGTGATGACCCAAAAGGTCATTACTTGTTTTAGAACTAAATTCTGTGTTCCGAGGCCTTAAAAACCTCCTTCTATCTCACCTCGATTTGCGTGCACAGTCCGGACGCGTATCCGGAAAGCCATTATGTAAAAATCTGTAAAAAAAATGATAAATTTTATTTTTAAAATGAATTAAAGTTTACTTCGGTCAATATTTTAAGTAAACGGACCCGGACCCATGATTTGACAGTCCCGAAGGGTCTGCAAAAAAATATGAGACTTGGGCGTATGCCCGGAATCGAATTCCGAGGTCCCAAGCCCGAGAAATGAATTTTTAAAGAAAATTATTTTCTGGATTATATATGAGTTTTTGGAAATGAGATGTGTTTGGAATTTGATGGTATCGGGCCCAAGCCCGGTACAGGTCTTATATCTGATTTAAGTTGAGCATGTAAAATTTGGTAAGAAACGGAAATCATATGACGTGATTCGGAACCTTAGTTGTAAAATTTGAAACTTTGAAAGTTCTTGAGATTTTCTTTGATTTTGATGCTAAATTCATAGTTGTTGATATTATTTTGGAGATTTGATTGCACGAGCAAGTCCGTATGATATTTTTAGGTTAGTGTGCATGTTTGGTTTGGAGTTTTTTAGGTTAGTGCCGAGGGCTCGGGTGAGTTTTGGATGAGCCACAGAGTCAAATTTGCACTTAGGAATTGTTGGTATGTCGCAAAATGATAAATTTTGCTTTTAAAATGAATTAAAGTTGACTTTAGTCAATATTTTGGGTAAACAGACTCGGACCCGTAATTTGACGATCCTAGAGGGTCCGTAGGAAAATATGGGACTTGGGCGTATGCCCAGAATCGAATTTCGAGGTCCCAAACCCAAGAAATGAATTTTTTTAAAAAATTATTTTTTGGAATATATATGAGTTTTTGAAAATGAAATGTGTTTGGAATTTGATAGTATCGGGCCTTATTTTGTTCCGGAGCCCGGTACAGGTCTTATATATGATTTAAGTTGAGTCTGTAAAATTTGGTAAGAAACGGTGGTCATAAGACGTGATTTGGAACCTTAGTTGTAAAATTTGAAAGTTCTTGAGATTTTCTTTGATTTTGATGCTAAATTCATAGTTGTTGATGATATTTTGATGATTTGATTGCACGAGCAAGTCCGTATGATGCTTTTAGGTTAGTGTGCATGTTGGTTTTGGAACCCCGAGGGCTCGAGTGAGTTTTGGATGGGCCACAGAGTGAAATTTGCACTGAGGAATTGCTAGTATGTTGCAGGTCTGCAGGCTTCGCACTGTCTCGCAAATGCGAACAAACCATCGAAAATGCAAGAGAAGGCCTGGGCAGGCCTGATCGCAAATGCGATCATTTCTTTGCAAATGCGAAGAGGCCCAGAAATCCCCATTGTCGCAAATGCGACTCTCCCATCGCAAATGCGAGTTCACAATTGTGAACAGTGATTACAAATGCGAGATTAATAGGTTCTGAAGGGTTCGCAATTGCGAACAATTCATAACTTAGCCGAAAATCTTTCATTTTTCAAACTCTTTCAAAACATAAACTCTCTTGGGCGATTTTCCAAAGAAAGGTTCTTCTCCAAATCGATTGTAATTCATTTCTAACTCGTTTTCTTCAATCTTTAACATCTTTTCACCTGATTTCAACTCAAATCAAGGGTTTTCATGGGGGAAATAGGATGTTTTGGGTAGAACCAAGATTTTTCAAATTTTGGGGATTTGGATCTCGATTTGAGGTCCGATTTAAAAACAAATTATATATTTGGGTTCGTGGTTGAATTGGTAATCGGGTTTTGGTTTGAACCTCGGGTTTTGACCATGTGGGCCCGGGGTCGATTTTTTGACTTTTTGGGGAAAACTTTAGAAAATCTATTTTCATGCATTAGAATTGATTCATTAAGATTTATTGATATAGTTAAGTAACCTGTGGCTAGATACAAGCGAATTGGTGGTGGAATCAAGAGGTAAAGTGATAGTTGAAGCTTGAATTGTGTTCGTGGCATCGAGGTAAGTGTTTGGTCTAACCTTAACTTGAGGGATTAGGAGTCGTGTCCTATTTGCTACGTGTTAATTGTTGAGTACGATGTATAGGCTTGGTGACGAGTATCTATACGTTGGTGTCAAGCATGCCCGTGAGTCTTATATTATGATTGATGTGACTCCGTTTGTATTGTCCACGCTTTATATAATGATTTCTATTGTTGAGCAAGGCTTGTGGAAGTAATATTGATATTTGAACATTGAAGAGCATTGGCTCAAGTTGTAAAGTGATTTGTGAAAGTATAGTTGGTAATTGAACCTTATTGAGCATTGGCTCAAAATTGTGAATTGAGTTTTGAAGTAAATGTGAAAAAGATAAGAGTATTATGAAATTGTCTCCCTTGTCGGGATGTCGTTGTTTATTATTGTCTCCCTTGCCGGGGTGCTATTGTTGATATTGTTTCCCTTGCCGGGATATGACTGTTGTACTATTGTTCCCTTGTCGGGATTTAATTGTAAATTTATTGATTTTCTTGCCTTTATTGCTTTGTGATTGTTGTTTGGGTGAGGAAGAGTATTAAAGCACGAAGGGTGATGCCCTGCATTGTTTTGGTAAGAGAGTGTTAAAACACAAAGGGTGATGCCGTGTATGATTTTGTGAGGAAGAGTGTAAAAGCACAAAGGGTGATGCCGTGCCGCACGATGTACAATTTCGTGCCGATTATATTGATTTTTATGGTGAGTACGAGAGTAAAAGCACAAAGGGTGATGCCGTGCAAATTATATTGATTCTTATGGTGAGGACGAGAGTAAAAGCACGAAGGGTGATGCCGTGCACTTGTCTTTGATTTCCCTGATTCTTGCTGATAATTGAGTTATGGTGTTCTTTACGTTTATTTATTGATTTTCTATTGTTACTTGATTTTATTGTGATGCTATTGATTCCCTTGCCCCAAATTGCCTTGTGATTGTTGCTTGGGTGAGGAAGAGTGTAAAGCGCGAAGGGTGATGCCTTGCATAATATTTGTGAGAGAGTGTTAAAGCACGAAGGGTGATGTCGTGCATGTTATTTGTGAGAGAGTGTTAAGAATGAAGGGTGATGTCATGCATTTGTCTTCGATTTTCTGATTTTTATTGATAACTAAGTTATGGTTTCTCTATATTTAACTGTTGGTTTTTTGTTGATACTTGTTGTACCCCGCAGTATGATTTCCCCTTCCTATCTTTAATTGTGAAGTTCTGCCTTTATTTTCTGTTGTATATGATTTAACTGCACAGGTTTATTTGGTAGTCTGGTCCTAGCCTCGTCACTACTTCGCCAAGGTTAGGCTAGGCATTTACCAGCACATGGAGTCGGTTGTGCTTATACTACACTCTGTATTGCGTGCAGATCCCGGTGTAGCAGCTTCGGACCGTAGCTTTGGATTGCTGCCTTCAGTCCAGTCAGAGATTCCGAGGTAGTCCTGCAGGCGTTCGCAGGCCTTGGCGTCTCCTTCTATCCTTTTGTTCTGTTTCCTTTATGTAATTCAGAGACAATGTTGTAATAACTCTTTCGGACCTTTATTTGTAGTATTCCTAGACAGTCTGTGGAATTGTGACACCAGCCTTAGGTAGTTTATGTATGGATTGGTATTGGAATCTTTCTTTATATATTACGTTTCATTCTTCCGCTTTTAATTTCTGTTGTTGATACAATGTTGGTTGTTAATTGTTAAAGGATCAAAAATGGGAAAAAGGTAAATAATTCAAATGATTATCTTGCTTAGCTTTCACTAGTAGGTACCATCACGACTCCCGTTGGTGGAAAATACGAGTCGTGACAAGTTGGTATTAGAGCTCTAGGTTGCTTAGGCCTCACAATTTGACAGACAAGCTTAGTAGAGTCTAAGAGATCGATACGGAAACGTCTGTATTTATCCCCCAGAGGCTATATAGTTAGGAAAAATTTCACTTTTATTCTTCTCTGTCATACGATTTGTTCTCTCACTGCTAAATTGAAACCTCTACTCTTGTCCTTTCACGAATGGCGAGGTCACGTACCGCTTCTTCAGCCGAACAACAACACAGACCGGTGATAGATTAGCTACGTCTTCGAAGGTTTTATGGAGGTTGGATAGGTTTTACCAAGTTTTTCACTACCACTTACAGCGGTGCATCTTCTGAGGATCCCCAGGATTATTAAGACGGCTGTCATGAGGTTCTCAAGAACATGGGGATAGTGGAGACCAATGGGGTCGACTTTTCTACTTTTTCGTTTGTCTGGATCTGCCAAGACTTGGTGGAGAGATTATTGTTTGGCTAGACCAGCTGGGTCACCAACTTTGACTTGGGATTAATTTTCTCAGCTATTTCTGGAGAAGTTTCTTCCTATCACTCATAGGGAGATCTATCGAAGGCAGTTTGAGCGCCTCCAGCAGGGTTCCGTGACTGTTACTCAGTACGAGACCAGGTTTATTGATTTGGCCCGTCATGCTCTTCTTATACTTCCCATTGAGAGAGAGAGAGTGAGGAGGTTCATTGAGGGACTTGTTCAGCCCGCTCAGCCAGCTAGAGGTAGAGGTAGAGGTATTAGAGGTGGAGGTAGAGGTGCTAGAGGTAGAGGTCAGGCTGCTAGAGGTGGAGGCCAGCCTGTAGTAGACCATCCCAAAGATGTTATTCAGAGTGGTGGGGCCCAGTCCCGATGTTATGCTCTTCCATCCAGGCCCGAGGCTGAGGCTTCTGATGCAGTTATCAGAGGTACTGTTCTGATTTGTAGTAGAGATGCTTCAGTTCTATTCGATCCAGGATCTACGTACTCCTATGTGTCATCTTATTTTGCACCGTATCTGGTCATGCCTAGTGATTCTATGAGTGCTCCTGTATATGTGTCTACACCGATGGGTGATTCTATTGTGGTAGATCGTGTCCATCGTTCATATATAGTTGTGATTGGGGGTCTTGAGACTCGTGTAGATTTGTTACTTTAGGACATGGTTGATGTTGATGTCATATTGGGGATGGACTGGTTATCACCTTACCACGCTATCTTGGACTGTCATGCCAAGACTGTGACCTTACCCTTGCCGGGCTTACCTCGTTTAGAGTGGACAGGGACTCCTGTTCATTCTACCCATAGTGTTATCTCATATATGAAGGCTCGGCGTATGGTCGAGAAGGGGTGTTTGGCTTAGTTGGCATCTGTTTGTGATTCTAGTGCCGAGGTTCTTTCTATTGATTCTGTGCCTGTTGTTCGTGAGTTTCCTAAGGTATTTTCTTCATACCTAACGGGTATGCCACCCGACAGGGATATTGACTTCTGCATTAATTTGGCTCCGAGCACCCAGCCCATTTCTATCCCGCCGTATCATATGGCCCCGCCTGAGTTGAAAGAATTGAAGGAGCAGTTGCAAGACTTGCTTGAAAAAGGCTTTATTAGATCTAGTGTCTCACCTTGGGGTGCGCCAGTGCTATTTGTTAAGAAGAAAGATGGATAGATGAGGATGTGTATAGATTACCGACAGTTGAACAAGGTTATAGTCAAGAATAAGTACCCATTGCCGAGGATTGATGATTTGTTTGATCAGTTTCAGGGTGACAAGGTATTTTAGAAGATTGACTTGAGATCTGGCTACCATCAGTTGAATTTTAGGGCATCTGATGTCCCTAAGACAGCTTTTCGCACTCGGTACGCGCATTATGAGTTCTTGGTGATGTTATTTGGGTTGACAAATGCCCCGACAACTTTTATGGATTTGATGAGCCGAGTGTTCAGGTCTTACTTGGATTCGTCCGTGATAGCCTTCATGATGATATTTTGATCTATTCCAGTAGTTGGGAGGAGCATGAGCAGCATCTGAGAGTAGTCCTCCAGACTTTGAGAGATAGTCAGTTGTATGCTAAGTTTTCGAAGTGTGAGTTCTGGTTGAATTCAATTGCTTTCTTGGGCCATGTTGTTTCATCAAAGGGTATTCAGGTGGATCCGAAGAAGATAGAGGCAGTTAAGAACTGGCCTAGACTAGCATCAGCTACAAAGATCCGGAGTTTCTTGGGTATTCAGGATATTATCATCGCTTTGTGGAGGGGTTTTAATCTATTGTAGCTCCGATGACCAGGTTGACCCAGAAGGGTGCCCAATTCAGATGGTCGGACGATTGTGAGGCGAGCTTTTAGAAGCTCAAGACATCTTTGACTACGACGCCAATATTGGTTTTGCCCACAGGTTCAGGGCCATATACAGTTTATTGTGATGCATCTCGTATTAGACTTGGTGCGGTGTTGATGCAAGATGGCAAGGTCATTGCATACGCTTCGCGGCAATTGAAGATTCATGAGAAAAACTATCCGGTTCATGATTTGGAGTTAGCAGCCATTGTCCATGCGTTGAAGATTTGGAGGCATTATCTATATAGCGTGTCATGTGAGGTGTTCACGGGTCACAAGAGTCTGCAGTATTTGTTCAAGCAGGAGGAGATAAATTTGAGGTAGAGAAGGTGGTTAGAGCTATTAAAGGACTATAATATCACCATCTTATATCATCCGGGAAAGGCCAATATGGTGGTTGATGCTTTGAGTAGGAAGTCAGCCAATACGGGTAACCTTGCTTATATTCCGGTCGGTGAGAGACTACTTACTTTGGATGTTCAGGCTTTGGCCAATGAGTTCATGAGGTTGGATTTTCTTTAGCCCAGCCGTGTGTTAGCTTGCACAGTCGCTCGTTCTTTTTTATTGGAGCGTATCCGAGATCGGCAGTATGATGAACCTCATTTGTGTGTCCTTAGAGACACGGTGCAGCACGGAGGTGTCAAGTAGGTTACCTTAGGAGATGATATAGTTTTGAGGCTGCAGGATCGAGTTTGTGTGCCTAATGTGGATGGGTTCCGAAAGTTGATTTTAGAGGAGGCCCATAGTTCCCGGTACTCTATTCATCCAGGTGCCGCTAAGATGTATTAGAATTTGCAGCAACATTATTAGTGGAGGAGAATGAAGAAGGATATTGTTGCATATGTGGCTCGGTGTTTGAATTGTCAGCAGGTAAAGTACGAGCATCAGAGACCTGGTGGTTTGTTCTAGAAGGTTGAGATTCCTGAGTGAAAGTGGGAGTGTATCACTATGGACTTCATTTTTGGACTTCCACGGACTCAGAGGAAGTTTGATGCAGTGTGGGTTATTGTTGATAGGCTAACCAAGTCAGCACATTTTATTCCAGTAGCAGTCTCATATTCTTCCGAGAGGTTAGCTGAGGTCTATATCTGGGAGATTGTTTGTCTTTATGGTGTGTCCGTGTCTATCATTTCGGACCGAGGTACGCAGTTTACCTCACATTTCTGGAGGGCAGTTCAGCGGGAGTTGGGAAGCGGATCGGTGACTGTAAGGTTCGTGATTTAGCATTCATGGTCGGTGAGCGGGTATTGCTTCGGTTTCGCCTATGAAGGGCATGATGAGATTTAGGAAGAGGGGCAAGCTTAGCCCTAAGTTCACTGGCCCGTTTGAGATTCTTGATCGAGTGGGAGAGCTGGCTTACAGACTTGCATTGCCGTCGAGTTTATCAGTCGTACGTCCAATGTTTTATGTGTCCATGCTTCGCAAGTATCACGACGATCCATCCCACGTGTTAGATTTCAGCACTGTCCAATTGGACAAGGACTTGTCCTATGAGGAGGAGCGGGTAGCTATTCTAGACCGACAGGTTCGTCAGTTGAGATCGAAGAGTTTTCCTTTTGTTCGTGTTCAGTGGAGAGGTCAGCCTATTGAGGCATCGACCTGGGAATCCGAGTCCGATATGCAGAGTTGTTATCCCCATCTTTTCTCCGACTTAGGTACTTTTTTCTTATGTCTGTTCGATGACAAATAGTTGTTTTAGAGGTGGAGAATGTGATGACCCAAAAGGTCATCACTTGTTTCAGAACTAAATTATGTGTTCTGAGGCCTTCAAAACCTCCTTCTGTCTTACCTCGGTTTGTGTGCGTAGTCCAGGCACATATCCGAAAAGCCATTATGTGAAAATCTGTGAAAAATGATAAATTTTAATTTTAAAATGAATTAAAGTTGACTTCGGTCAATATTTTAGGTAAACGGACCCGGACCCATAATTTGACGGTCCCGGAGGGTCCGTAGGAAAATATGGGACTTGGGTGTATGCCCGAAATCGAATTCCGAGGTCCCAAGCCCGAAAAATAAATTTTTAAAGAAAATTATTTTCTGGAATATATATGAGTTTTTGGAAATGAAATGTGTTTGGAATTTGATGGTATCAGGCCCGTATTTTGGTTTCGGAGTCCGGTACAGGTCTTATATGTGATTTAAGTTGAGCCTGTAAAATTTGGTAAGAAACGGAAGTCATATGACGTGATTCATAACCTTAATTGTAAAATTTGAAACTTTGAAAGTTCTTGAGATCTTCTTTGATTTAGATGCTAAATTCATAGTTGTTGATGTTATTTTGGAGATTTGATTGCACGAGCAAATCTGTATGATGTTTTTAGGTTAGTGTGCATATTTATTTTGGAACCCCTAAGGCTCGGGTGAGTTTTGGATGGGTAACGGAGGGAAATTTGCACTTAGGAATTGCTGGTATGTTGGAGGTTTGAAGGCTTCGCACTGGCTCGCAAATGCGAACAAACCATCACAAATGCGATCATTTATTCGCAAATGCGAAGAGGCCCAAAAATCCCCATTGTCGCAAATGCGACTCTCCCATCGCAAATGCGAGTTCGCAATTGTGAACAGTGATCGCAAATGCGAGATTAGCAGGTTCGAAATTGCGACATCTATGACCTGCAAATTCATGACTTAGCCGAAAATCTTTCATTTTTCAAATTCTTTCAAAACATAAACTCTCTTGAGCGATTTTCCAAAGAAAAATTCTTCTCCAAACCGATTGTAAGTCATTTCTAACTCGTTTTCTTCAATCTTTAACATCTTTTCACCTGATTTCAACTCAAATCAAGGGTTTTCATGGGGGAATTGAGTGTTTTAGGTAGAACCTAGGTTTTTCAAATTGTGGCTATTTGGACCTCGATTTGAGGTCCGATTTCAAAACAAATTATATATTTGGGTTCATGGGTGAATGGGTAATCGGGTTTTAGTTCGAACCTCGGGTTTTGACCATGTAGGCCCGGGGTCAATTTTTTGACTTTTTGGGGAAAACTTTAGAAAACCTATTTTCATGCCTTAGAATTGATTCATTAAGCATTTATTGATATAGTTAAGTAACTTGTGGCTAGATACAAGCAAATTGGTGGTGGAATCACGAGATAAAGCGATAGTTGAGGCTTGAATTGTGTTCGTGGCATCGAGGTAAGTGTTTGGTCTAATCTTAGCTTGAGAGATTAGGAGTCGTGTCCTATTTGCTACGTGTTAATTGTTGAGTACGACGTATAGGCATGGTAACGAGTATCTATACATTGGTGTCAAGCATGCTTGTGAGTCTTATATTATGATTGATGTGACTACGTTTGTATTGTTCATGCTTTATGTAATGATTTCTATTGTTGAGCAAGGCTTGTGGAAGTAATATTGGTATTTGAACATTGAAGAGCGTCGGCTCAAGGTTTAAAGTGATTTGTGGAAGTATAATTGGCAATTGAACCTTATAGAGCATTGGCTCAAAATTGTGAATTGAGTTGTGAAGTAAATGTGAAAAAAGAAAAGAGTATTATGAAATTGTCTCCCTTGTCAGGATGTCGTTGTTTAATGTTGTCTCCCTTGCCAGGATGCTATTATTGATATTGTTTCCCTTGCCGGGATATGACTATTGTACTATTGTTCCCTTGCCGGGATTTAATTGTAAATTTATTGATTTTCTTGCCCTTATTGCTTTGTGATTGTTGTTTAGGTGAGGAGGAGTGTTAAAGAACGAAGGGTGATGCCCTGTATTGTTTTGGTAAGAGAGTGTTAAAGCATGAAGGGTGATGTCGTGTATGATTTTGTGAGGAAGAGTGTAAAAGCACGAAGGGTGATGCCATGCCGCACGATATACAATTCCGTGCCGATTATATTGATTTTTATGGTGAGGACGAGAGTAAAAGCACGAAGGGTGATGCCGCGCAGATTATATTTATTCTTATGGTGAGGACGAGAGTAAAAGCACGAAGGGCAATGCCGTGCACTTGTTTTTTATTTCCCTAATTCTTTCTAATAATTAAGTTATGGTGTTCTTTACGTTTATTTACTGATTTTCTGTTGTTACTTGATTTTATTGTGATGTTATTGATTCCCTTGCCCCAAATTGCCTTGTGATTTTTGCTTGGGTGAGGAAGAGTGTAAAGCACGAAGGGTGATGCCGTGCATGATACTTGTGAGAAAGTGTTAAAACACGATGGGTGATGTTGTGCATGTTATTTGTGAAAGAGTGTTAAAGCATGAAGGGTGATGCCGTGCACTTGTCTTCGATTTCCTAATTTTTATTAATAATTGAGTTATGGTTTCTCTACATTTAACTGTTGGTTTTTTGTTGATACCTGTTGTACCCCGCAGCATGATTCCCCCTTCCTATCTTTAGTTGCGAAGTTCTGCCTTTATTTTCTGCGGTTTATGATTTAACTGCACAGGTTTATTTAGTAGTATGTCCTAGCCTCGTCACTACTTCGTCGAGGTTAGGCTAGGTATTTACCAGCACATGGGGTCGGTTGTGCTTATACTACACTCTACACTGTGTGCAGATCCCGGTGCAATAGTTTTCGGACCGTAGCTTTAGGTTGCTGCCTTCAGTCCAGTCGGAGATTCCGAGGTAGTCCTGCAGGCGTCCGCAGGCCTTGGCGTCTCCTTCTATCCTTTTGATATGTTTCCTTTATGTAATTCAAAGACAGTGTTGTAATAACTCTTTCGGACCTTTATTTGTAGTATTCCTAGACAGTCTGTGGGATTGTGACACCAGTCTTGGGTAGTTTATGTATGGATTGGTATTGACATCTTTCCTTATATATATTACGTTTTAGTCTTCCGCTTTTAATTTCCACTGTTGATACAATGTTGGCTCTTAATTGTTAAAGGATCAAATATGGAAAAAAGATAAATAATTCAAATGGTTGACTTGCCTAGCTTTCACTAGTAGGTGTCATCACGACTCCCGAGAGTAGAAAATCCGGGTCGTGACACCTTTTTTAATATTTTCTTCTGGGAGCCCCTTCTTGAGTTTTGCATATTTCTTTCTTTTAGCTATTATTACATGTTTTTCTTTAGTTAGCTTTAAATAAGTAAGAAAAAGACGCTTACAAGACCAAAGGATTACAGGTTTTGGAATAAAAAGCTCGTTTTGTTCCTATTATATTTGAAAAGATTCAAAGTGACTAATAACCCGTTTGGCCAAGCTGCAAAAATCAGTTTATTTTGAGAAGTATTTTTTTTTAAAAGTGTTTTTCTCAAAAGTACTTTTGGTGAGAAGCAGTTTGTGTTTGGCTAATTAGTTTGAAAAGTACTTCTGAGAAACAATTAGTGTTTGGCCAAGCTTTTAAAAATTGTTTTTAAGTGTATTTTTCTCAAAAGTGTTTCTCAAAAAAGTGTTTTTAAAGAGAAACTATTTTTTCTGCTTCTTCAAAACTGCTTCTCCTCAAAAGCACTTTCTTTCCTTCCAAAAACTTGGCCAAAAACCTCATTTTTTGGCCAAAAATATTTTTGACCCAAAAAAGAAAACACTTTTAACCAAAAAGAAGCTTGACCAAACAGGCTATAAGTAGAGAAAGAGAAAGTCGTATTTTGATTATTTCATAGGAAGTAGTTTGTGGTGTTTTGTTTCTCTTATGAAAGCTTGTGGATTCATTTTCACAGGAAGTTATCCTCAATTGTTTGACCACATCCAAAGATACAACGAGTTGCGGTGTATATTTTGAGTATATAATTGATCTTACTGTAAATCTATGCAAAACTCAAATATTTAGTATGGTGGCAAAAACAATATATGCACATTTATTTTATAATATGGTGGCATCGTACAAAAGATAATACAAAGTAGATATCAATTTTGGATAGAACCACAAATCTCCAGAATTAAAGCTCGATCGTTTACAAGACGAGTTGTGACAATAACCATTTATATAAATTTCTTCTCATCTTCATGAATATAATCCAATCCACATTCACAACTTGGACATTCCACAAAACTTTTAATAGGAAAATTTGCAGAAGTAATCCCAACTGAAAATTGTAGATTATCACCTTTCCTTCTAACCTCCACAATGTTAAGCCATATCAATACAACCTTAACACTAACACCACTCAATTTCCTTAGCATTCCTTTGGATATAACTCCTTTTATCACAGGCTTGTAATTAAGTTCATATGAACTCAACATGAACCTACATGAGCCATTGAAATACGCCGAGAATTCGCCCGTTTTCGGGTTCAATTCATAGCCTATCACTCCTTTTGGAAGAATGCCAATTGGGAAGTCATAATTCTGCAATTCTTCATAGGCTGAAGGATTCTCATTTGCTGAAATGGAAGCGGAAAACAAGAGGAGAAGCAAAGAAATGGTTGCTAAAGACATTGTATTTCTTGAATTTTAACAAGAAGTTATATGGTTTATAGAATATAGATGCTTTGTTCATGAGTTGGCTACATGTGGATTGATGCTCTTGCCTAGTATCACAATTCTTTAAGGTATTGTTGTACCAACTTCATGACTAAAGGACAAGAGTATTAAGCGTATAAAACACTTTACAGGACTTGTAGCCTTCCTCAATTATCTATATAAATTTTTTGTAACGATCGTGTCCTGGCTAGTTTGTTTGCACTTCAACTAGGAGTGTTCGTCGATCGGTACGGTACGGTACGGTATTTAGATATTTCGGTTCGGTATTTTTGGTATTCGGTTTCTTAAAATGCAATATTAATACCGTACCTAATTAAATTCGGTATGGTTTGGTTTTTCTCCTTTCGGTTTCGGTTTGGTAACTTCGATTTATTTGGTTTGAATATTAACTAGAGCATAGAGTCATAGAATGTAATATTCTGAATTATAGTACTCAAAAGTATAAAACTAAAAACATTTGTTGACAAAAGTATTGTCCAAAACTAGTAAATATCAACTTAGAGAGAGAAAATTGTACATAAAAGAATTAATTTGATCATTAAAAATGTCTTGTTACTTACTTAGAGTTAATTGATGAACTTAGAGAATAAAGGAAAGTAAAATTTTAGATTTTTATATTTATGTTATAATTAATAATATGCGTATTTTGTAATATAATATATATTTCGGTATAGTATCGGTATTTCGATATTTCATTTTAAAATACCAAATACCAATATTTTTTAAAACTTAAATCAAATACCATACCGAATACAAAATATCGAATACCAAATACCAAAATTCACGGTTCCAGTATGGTAATTCGGTATTTACCAAATTATGCACAATTCTAACTTCAACTATTTCACCAGCTACCTATTATTTCTACCAGCACAGGTATCGAGGCCGGGAGCATATTTATAGCCCTAATCATGGAGCACATGAACCGATAATTTCACCGTCAAAATAGATATTTTATGCACGTATTTTCTAAAATTAGTCTAATATATTTTGTTGACACCCATATTTTTAAAAAATTGAATGATACACTTGGTTATAGTAGAATGAAGATGACTTTCATAAGGCCAACTTCTTTCCTCCTCAATCATTCTTTTTGTTATTTACTCATTTATTCTGTTTTAGGAAATTAGCCCTTTTTTGTCTTATATCATTCTTTTTGAATTATACTGATTACTGTCTTATTCTAGTAATCATTTTCTTGAATTATGAATATTTAAATGCATCTTCCTTTTCATCTACACATCCATTCGGTTCCAGCTCTATCCAAAATAATTTTGTACTAAACCTATTAGCCAAAGTTCTTGTGGAAACTACCTACTCGAAAGAAATTTCTCTTTTTGTTTCGTTCCTTCGCTCCTAAGCTAACTAATAGCGTTATCCGTCCCTATGTCCTCTATCGAACCTGAGAATGAAACTTGAGCTACATTTTTCTCGAAACAAAAGCAGTATGAAAGATAGTAAGAAATTTGGACAAAACCTTTCTCTCGATTCTCGAACAATCAGTTATACACAAAATATTTTCTAACTAATTTTCTAAAATATATAGTTACAATCTTTTTTCTTAAAAAAACAAAAAGAAGAGAGAAAAAATACATCTATACCATCTATAAGAGTAGTTAAGAGCAGTGTATTCAAGCTTAGGTTATTCTCTGATAAGTCTGATATGCCCTCAACTCGAAAGGTAATGACAAAAAGGTTGGCACAGTAAATCGCATAAAGCATGTGCGACCTGCTTTAAGAATCATTTTCCTTTAAAGAAGTTTTATTTTATGTCTCGTACAACTGACACTAGTTGAATGAGACTCCTTTTTGTCTCATAAATTTGTGGACCCCAATCTTACACTTCTGGGTCCACAGAAATTTGGGTTCACAAAACTGTGAGACAAAAAAGTTGTCTTATATAACTAATGCCAGTTGTATGAGACACAAAATAAAAATTTTCAATACTTTATAATGTAGTTTGACCATTTCTTAAACATGGAGAAACTTGCTAAGATCACAAATTCACAATTAATCATTTTAAATTATTTTTACATGTCGATTCTGTTATTAGTTGTCATATTTTTAAAAAAATAATGAAGGTGTTCAAATAACTTTTATGTTTTTTAAAATCGATGTAAATAGTTTTTTGCAGCTAAAAATGTTTTTCGTTTTCAAGATTAAGCACTATCTTTATTTTTTTTTTCACCAAAGAAGTCTTCGATGCAAATTATGATAAAAATTAAAAATATCATATATAGAAATCTAAATTACAAATTTAATTTATGACAACCCTTTGAAAAGTCAACTTTCTTTTTCAAACTTTGAACAATCAATTGGCTTACCAGTCGAGGCAACGGTAAAAAGTTATTCGCATATAAAGATGGTAAATAACTTATTATAATTGATTTAATTACATTAAAATTAATTCCTATAATAATTGAGAGATATAAGTTTTAGATTGTGACAAGACTGTTAGAAATTACCGTCTCTTTTAAAGACTTCTAGTGTGACCCACATATAAAGTAATAAATTATTTACCTTGTCTCCCAAAGGAAATAATATATCAGATAATATTTTGTAGTTATGCATATATGGTAGTTTCTTTGATGGAAAGAAATTACCATATATTAAGAGTTCCTAGGGTAATTATAATTTATGGAGACGTCCCTAGGGCTAAAGTATTTGCCTAAGAGTCCCTAACCTACCTATAAATACGCATGTGACTCCATCAGTCTGACATACTACGATAGGCACAGGCTAGAAGACTCCTTAGGTTTTCACCCAAAGTTCTTCCAAGGAATTCCCTACATTACTTGAATAACTATGGCTGAAGGTATGTTCCTATTAATATTCCGCTGCGATGGCTCTGTGTTTGTAATCGAATTTCTACATATAGTATCAGAGCTTGCCTTTAGCTCTGTCGTTCAGTATCTCATTATGTTGATAGTGATTAATGACAAGTTATTTCTTTGAGGGCTTTCGTCAGAATATATTAGTGATGGATCTATATGTTTATATGGGTTCAAGACTTTTTTTGGAAATAGTTAGATGCAAAACAATATTACTACTTTAAGTAGTAATTGTTTCCATCTGGTATTATATTCATTTATGAAACCCAAGCCATCTTTGAATGTGCTATTGTGGTTTTAATACGTGAGGTTGAGTCCATATTACAATATCTATTTCGACTTATTTTTGGACTAAAACTACGTAATTTGATAAAAGGTTCCTGTTTTGGAGGAAATTGAAACTACTTGTGTGATGTATAAAAACATCTTGATTAAATTCTATTTGTTTTACTACTGTATGAAATTGTTCTTATAATATCAAGATTAATTATAAGAATTAATTTTTGTTTATGGGCTATAGTAGATTGGTGCTTATTTAATTCGTGTGCCCATTTTGAAAATCACGGTAAGATGTCATAGTCAATTTTCTTTTATATGATGTACTTGGGGTAGTCACATCATCTTGAGTACTTGATATAAAGGAAATTAAGTTATTTAATCACATAAAGTTTAGTGATTAAAATTTATGATGACATCTATATAGTCCAATTATCTCATTAAAATGGTAACGTGGCCCCACAAGAAGGTAGCCATTTTTGTGGGATTAATTGGAATGAGATAGTAAACTTTTAAGTTGAAAATTATCTTATGCCCACAGGTACGGATTAATTTTTGTATATCTTGGTTTACTGGTCTAATAAAGTAAAGTAAATTCTATGCATGGGTTGCAACCTCTGTCCGCAGGAAGGTCTAGAATTTACTTAGAATCGATATTTTACGCGATTCACCCTTGATGGATTGTACTTCATAGCTTATGTATGTTTATCCTTATTTTGCAGTATTTACAGCTTTTCCTACCGCTATTTTTAATGAGAATGCTCGAATTCCAATTTTTTTTGGTGACAATTATACTGAATGGAAGGAGAAAGTCCTTCTCACTTTAGGGTGCTCGGATCTAGACTTGGCACTCCGTGTGGATGAACCACCTATTACCACGGAATCAAGTACGCCAGCTGCTAAGGCTAATTATGAGCGCGATCTAATCGCTTAAGTTTAATGCTCATAAAAGCTCACATAAGCCAAAGCATTAGGGGTTCTATCCCTAATAGCGATAAGGTCAAAGCTTACATGAAGGCAATTGATGAACAATTTGTAAGCTCTGACAAGGCATTAGCCAGCACCCTTATGAAGAGGCTCTCAAGTATGACTTTCGACAGAAGTCGTACAGTGCGTGAGCACATTATGGAGATGAGAGACATTGCTGCTAAACTCAAGTCCCTTGAGGTTGATATGTCTGAACCATTTCTTGTGCATTTCATTCTCAACTCACTTCCTGCGGAATATGATCCGTTCAAGATTTATTACAACACACATAAAGATAAATGGCCAATCAATGAACTTTTGACCATGTGTGTTCAAGAATAAGAGAGGTTGAAGAATGAAACACCTAAAAGTGTTAATATGGTGACTCATGGTAAGAGAAATACAAAGAAGGGCAAAAGTGTTCCCATAAAGAAGAAAAACACCTTTGACAAAGATGCTTGTCGTTTCTGTAAGAAGAAGGGACACTGGAAGAAGGATAGCCTGAAATACAAGAAACGACTTGAGAAGAAAGGTAATTTTACCTTTGTATGTTATGAATCTAATAATACATGGTGGATTGATTCTGGTGCTACAATTCACATTGCCAAAATCATGCAGGGCTTTCTAACTCAGAGAAAGCCGATATGAAGTGAACAATACGTCTATTCTAGCAATAGGACGCGTTCACGTATGGAAGACGTGGGGACTTATAGGCTCATTTTGAAGGATGGATTTCGATTAGATTTAAAAAATACTTTTTATGTTCCAGAATATTCTGAAAATTTAATTTCTCTTTCAAGACTATCCATTAGTGGATATGATTTGAATTTTCATTATTCTTCTGTGAAACTTTTGAAAGATAATAAAGTTATTGGTTTTGAAAATTTGAATAGAAATTTATATAAACTTGATCTAGACCCCACATTTGAATGCAATGTTTTAACTTTGCATGACAAAGAAATTGGCACTAAGCGATGTATTATCAATGAGAACTCATCAAGTCTTTGGCACAAGAGATTGGGACACATCTCTATTGATAGAGTCAAAAGATTGGTTAATGATAGAGTTCTAAAAACTCTTGATTTCTCTGACTTTGCGACTTGTGTAGACTGCATAAAGGGTAAGCAGACCAACAAATCAACTAAAGGTGCCAAAAGGAGTTCTTAATTGCTTAAGATCATATATACATACATATGTGGACCTTTTCCTACCCCTTGTTTGAATGGCGAGAGATATTTTACCTCATTTATTGATGACTATTCAAGATATATGTATCTCTATTTTCTGTTCAGAAGCACTTGATGATTTTAAAGTTTACAAAATAGAAGTAGAGAAACAAACGAGTGCTCAGATCAAAATTGTAAGATCTGATAGGGGTGGAGAATATTATGGTGGGTACACAGATAAGGAACAAGTTAAGGGTCCATTTGCTGAGTTCCTTGAAAGTGAAAGTATATATACTCAATATACCATGCCAGGAACACCACAACAACATGGTGTAGCAGAAAGAAGGAACCATACATTAATGGACATGGTAAGAAGCATGATTAGCAGATCAAGTTTACAGTTATCCTTATGGAGTGAAACCTTAAAAATTGCTGTGCATATTTTAAATATGGTTCCATCCAAGGCTGTCCCCAAGACACCTTTTGAGTTATGGAAAGGATGGAAACCTAGTTTAAATCATTTACACGTTTGGGGATGTCCAACTGAAGTGAGGGTTTATAACCCACAACTAAAGAAGTTGGATGAAAGAACAATAATCGGTTATTTTATAGGTTATGCGATTAACTCTAAGGGATTTAGGTTTTATTGTCCTTCTCATTCTTCTAAAATTGTTGAAGCTAGAAATGCTAAATTTCTTGAGGAGCATGAAGAGAGTAGGAGTGGTTTGACTCAAAGGGTGGAATTGAAAGAAATAAGGGAACCACCTGTGGTACCTTTATATATTAGGAACTTGATTGTTGCTCAGAAAAATTCTCATGAATTATCCGAACAACAACAAGTTCAAGATCCACCACCACTTGAGGAGCCACATGAAGATTAACCCGCTTTACCTGAACCCACTAAAGAAGTGTCTGAACCAGCGGGAGTGAGAAAATCCTCAAGAGTTCAAAAATCAACAATTTCTAGCGACTATGTTGTATATCTCCAAGAGTCTGATATGATATTGGACTAAAAGATGATCCATGCTCGTTTTCACAAGTCATGAGTGGAGAAAACTCCACACTTTGGTATGGTGTCATGAAAGAAGAACTAGAATCTATGACTAAAACAAAGTCTGGGATCTCGTCAAATTACCAAAGGGATCCTCTACCATAGGTTCCAAGTGGGTCTTTAAAACTAAAAGAGACTCATCTGGTAATATCGAACGATATAAAGCCATACTTGTAGCCAAGGGTTTTACTGAAAGGGAAGGCATTGATTACCATGAAACATTTTCTTTAGTATTAAAGAAGGATTCATTGAGAATAATCATGGCATTAGTAGCTCATTTTGATTTAGAGTTACATCAAATGGATGTGAAAATAGCTTTCCTGAATGGAGATCTTGAAGAGGAGGTATACATGCATCAGCCTAAAGGATTTTGTGATAAGGACAAAAGTCACCTTGTTTGCAAGTTGAATAAATCCATTTATGGGCTAAAATAGGCTTCCTGCCAATGGTATATTAAATTTCATAATGTTGTTTCTTCATTTGGATTTATGGAGAACATCATTGATCAATGTATATACCTTAAGATAAATGAGAGCAAATATATTTTTCTAGTCCTATATGTGGATGATATTTTGCTTGCAAGTAGTGACTTAGGATTATTGCACGAGACTAAATAATTCCTTATCCAGAATTTTGAGATGAAGGATATGGGTGAAGCCTCTTATGTCATTGGCATAAAGATTCACAGAGACAGATCCCAAAGATTATTTGGATTGTCTCAAAAGGCCTACATTGAAAAAAATTCTGGAAAGATTCGGGATAAAGAACTATTCACCTATAGCAGCACCTATAATTAAAGGTGACAAATTCTCATTGAATCAATGTCCACAAAATGCATTGGAAAAGGAGAAAGTGAAATACATTCAATATGCTTCGTTTGTTGGGAGCCTTATATATGCACATGTCTGTACTAGATCTGATATTGCTTTTACGGTAGGAATGCTTAGCAAATATCAAAGTAACCCTGGTCTTGACCATTGGAAAGTTGGTAAAAGGGTCTTGAGATATTTGCAAGGAACCAAGGATTTTAAGCTCACATACAAATATTCTGACTCATTGTAGGTGATTGGATATTCAGACTCTAATCTGGGTAGATGCAAAGACGCTGGTAAATCTACTTTAGGATATATTTTCCTTCTTGCTGGAGATGTTGTGTCTAGAAGAAGTGTCAAGCAGACCATTGTTGCAACATCCACAATGGAAGCTGAATTTATAGCATGCTATGAAGATACATCACAGGTGTTATGGTTGAAAAACTTTTTTTTCCGGCCTTAGGATTGTCGATTCCATTTCAAGGACATTGAGAATCTTTTGTGACAATGCAGCTGCAGTTTTCTTTTCTAAGAATAATAAAAGTGACAGCCGAAGCAAGTACATCGATATAAAGTACTTGATGGCTAGAGACTATGTGAAGAAGCAAGATGTGAATTTTGAGCATATTAGTACTACTTTGATGATTGCTGATCCTATGACTAAAGGTCTGCCGGCTAATATTTTCAAGGATCATGTAACCCATATGTGGCGTAGTAGCTCAATTTAGTCTTGCTTTGCTCTCTAACAGTTTGTCTAGATATTATATTTATTTTGATATACATGACAATGCACACTTTTGGTTTTTCATGTATGATCATTGGATCAATAAAGTTGGACTCTGAATGACTTATATTAAGTTCATTCATAAAGTTGTTAGACATTTTGTTAGAATATATTGTGCATTGTAATACATGGAAGGAAGTGTTTGTCTAAAAGCATGACTGCCATGATTCGTTTAATAATATATTCTAGTTAAAATGATTGTTGCATAACTTTTAGTTGAGTGATAAAGTTTGTGGCCATATTATATGTTTATCTCTCATAAATGATTATCTGATTTTAATATGTGGGCCAAGTGGGAGAATGTTAGAAATTATCGTCTCTTCTAGAGACTTCTAATGTGGCCCACATATAAGGTAATAAATTATTTACCTTGTCTCCCAAAGGAAATAATATATCAGATAATATTCTGTAGTTATGCATATATGGTAGTTTCTTTGATGGAAAGAAATTACCATATATTAAGATTTCCTAGGGTAATTATAATTTATGGAGAAGTCCCTAGGGCTAAAGTATTTGCCTAAGAGTCCCTAGCCTACCTATAAATACGTCTGTGACTCCATCAGTCTGGCATACTACGATAGACACATGCTAGAAAACTCCTTAGGTTTTCACCCAAAGTTCTTCCAAGGAATTACCTACATTACTTCAACTATGGCTGAAGATATATTCCTATTAATATTCCGTTGTGATGGCTCTGTGTTTGTAATCGAATTTCTACAAAGACAACACTTACTACTCTTATGGTCTCAAATTATCTGACACTCTTTTATTTTTAGTGAGCTAGTCAAACATACCGACATAATTTAGTATGAAGGGAGCACTTTTTTCTTAATTCGGTGTATGATTGGCTTTGGAACTTGAATAATCGAGATATGTGTGTGACAATTATTATGAATTAAATTATATAAAAAATTGAATAAAATAAATATTTATGAGCAATGTGAATGTCATTTGAAAATAAGTATCACTACAAGGGTAAAACGCTCTCATAAACTTTCAAATAAACTGAAACAAAGAGAGTTCAGTCAAACACCCCAATATAAAATGGAGCAAATGGAGCATATTCTTTTTTCTTATTTAGTGTTCGATATCTACTTTGGGGCTTGAATAATCCAAATATGTGTTGGGAATTGGGGTAAAATTTATATTTGGCGGTGCGGTGCACTAAGCTCCTATAAGACCAAAATGAACACTTGTACACTATATGTAGGCCGACAAGGCCATACAATCTTTCATATACATGACATCTATCTACAAGCCTCTAAGAGTACATACACATCATAAATGTTGGGATAGGGCCCCACCATACCAATCAATACATGTCCAAATCATACTGACCAAATAGGCAACTCCGGAGCAAGTGGAGTGCACCAATGATCGAGGCCAACCCTGTACTACTATTGAGTAGCAAGAGAGGTTGAAGCAGTTTTTACCCGAGAAGGTCGGGATCGATTTCCACAGGGAGCTAGATATTGGAGTTGAGTTTCTATCTAAAGTGGAGTTGTGTATTTGTTCCTAATTGCACTTCTAAACATTTTTGGTTTTGAATTTAATTCTAATTTTATAATACTACAATGCTAAATTAGACCAAGTAAATCTAAGATTAAACTATTGCTAGTTGTTCAAAAAGGTAAAAGGCACTAGGGTAGTGACTTTTTCCTAGGTGGTTAATTGAAAGATTCTTGAGTCTAAAGATAGATTGTCACATTTAGGGAGTATGATATAACCATTGCACAATTCTACTCACTCTATACCTCTCGGTAGTTCGAGTGATTTTGCCCGAATTGACTTTCTCAAGACCAATTGGGTATGAAAATTTGTGCAAGCAATCAAGGTTCAAGTCGGGTATTACTATCTCTAGGTTTAACCCTTTAATTGGGGCTATCAATCTCTTGAATACGCTCCAATTCCTTGTTGGACTAATTTTATGAACTTAGGCTCTCTTTCTCAAGAAGAACCAAAGTCTACTAGGCATAAACTAGTGTTTGCAACCACTAATTCAACATTAAAACCCTAAATTAGCCCAAATATAAAATACCTATAGACAATCAAGTAGTAAAACACAACACCCATCAATTATCCACACTAGGGTTGAGCCACAACTCTAGCTAATGGATCTAGCTACTCATAATTAGAGAAGAAAACAAAGAAATAGATGAAGAAAAGCTCATAATAATTAATTGCTAAATAATACTTGAAGATTCAATGTTGAAATTAAGCTAAAATTACTCAAAATGGTAAAAGAAATGAGTTCACGAGCGCAGCTCTACATCCAAAACTATCTGATGACCTAAAAATGGGAAAAGAATCTATTTATACTTGGTTGAAAATTTTGGACAAAAATACCCTACGGGGCTAGTGCGGACCACACAAAATCGAGTGTGGCCCACTAAGGCTCTTGGCTTGATTAATCTGCTCTCTGAACGGCTTTGCGGGACCGTACAAAGTCGATTGCGGCCGCGGTGGCTCCTATTGCGGTCCACATAAAATGGACCGCGGACCGTATTGGGCTTCATCCTCCAAAATGTCACCTCTCTGACCTTGGCTCTGCGGACCGTATGAAATCGAGTGCGGCCGCAGTGGAATCAATGCGGACCGCACAAAGTCCTTTGCGGACGCATTGCCTGGCTGACTGAAAAACATAGTCTCTGAACCTCATCTTTGCGGACCGCACGGAAGTGTTCAAGCTATTATTCGGATCAAGGAGAGCCTATAATCATGTCTCAAGTCAAATTTTACTTAGGATTTCGCCTCGACAAATATTCAGGGCAAGTTCTAGACCAATGGCTCGGGACTTGGACTTTCAATATAATTTCTCACCACACAAGCTATAGGATCGCTAAAGACACAGAGTCGGGGGCCCACAATAACCTTAGATAAGATTTGAGCACACAATGGTCCCGAAAAATCACTTGATGATTATCGGACAACACAAGAGTCTCAAGGTCACCACTTTCACCTATACACAACGATTTGTTTTTGACCATAGGATCAAAGGCAAATGTGCTAGGCCCAAGTGAAGATTTACTTGAGGCACCCTTAACCACTAACTACTAAAAAGTAAAAAAAAACAGACTCAAACCCTTAAGAAGGTTGTCATGCCATCCATCATCGGGAAGAGCTACCTGGTTCACACAAATTTTACCTTTGGAAAGAACCATGTCATTAAGAAAACCAAAGGCTTATTGCAAAAATCCAAAACAAGAAGTTACGAACATAAATAAGAAGCTAAGAAAGAAAAATTGCGGAAAGTAAAATGAATATATATAAGAGGAGGTTTAATCAAATATACAATAAGGGAGATAAATAAATACAATGTAACATAACTTTTATATACAGACCTAAGGTAAAAAAGTACAAAAATGTAATGAAATGCGGAAATTATATACATACCAAAGATGAAAAAGAAAGAAAGAAATAATAAATCTGTCATATATATACAGTCATCCAAATCAATAGGGCCTACCCCCTTAAATGAATTTGGCATTGTCTTCAATGCCAACTAAGCAAAATAAGCACCAAAAATAGAGGAAAGAGGATACGGAAACTCCCTATGGGTTGTCCATCTGTATGGGGTCCTCTGTCTGGGTCCCTGGGTCCTCAATATGCTCGGGAACCTGAGACTAGCTCCCTATGACCTGTGGCTCTGCTGCTGGGACCTGGGCTTGGACAGGCTCCTGGGCTGCATCTTGTGGCTGACTGGAGGAGGTCTCCGGTGGGTCCGCTAACTGGATAACTGCATCATCGGACTGGGGTATCATTCTCTTCCTCTTAGGATGCCTCTCCGACTGCTCTAGCTGGGGATGGGCTGCTGGCGCAGGGTCATGTAGTAGCAAATCCAAAGGCAAGTGATCTGCCTTCAATCTCTCCAACTCGACCCGTAACTCCTTCACGGACTCTTTGGAAGCCCGAGTCTTCATCAACTTCTTAGCCTCCCTAGCAAGCTCCTTAAGAGCCTTTCCATGAGAATCTACAGTGTCCGTAAGCAACTTCTGAGTCTCAAGGATCTTATTCTAGTTGTCCAGAATATCCTTGAGAGCGTCCTTAATAGACTATGGGGCCTATGGAGACGGAGATGCTGACTGAGCTACCATGGTAGTAGATAACACAAACAACTTACAAGTAGCTGTCTGCATCCAGTTGTTGATGCTGGTGAGGGCTTGGCTCAGACTGTGGGCAGTTAATGGATAAGCAGTGGTGGAATGTATCTCTGGATCTGTGGAGGTGGATGGACCTGGGGCCATATCTGTTACAGTGGAAGGAGGCTACTGAGTAGTCACTACCACTACTGGCTTTTCAAACTGGACAGTGTAAGTAGTGGATTTTCCTTTGGAGTGCTTGCCCTTAGGGTTGTCATCACCCTGTAGGCTATACCATGAGAAGGGTGCCTTTGCCTTCACCTTCTCATCGAATCTGCGCTTTTCCACATTGAGATCCTCAAAGTACATTGTCACGAAGTTGGGGAATGGTTAGGACCTATCACCCTCACTCACTACCCGTAAAATAACCCAGGACATCACATTTACGACATTAATCTGGTACCCTGCCATGTTGGATGCAACTAAGATCACCCGGTGAAGTGGGAGTGAGTTGTCATGGGTGGTAGGGTCTAGTCTGCTGTACACGAATGTCTCCCACCCCTTGGCCTCAAAATTCAATGTCCTCCTCAATATCTTCACCCCCGCAGTCAGCCATTCGGGGGTGGTACCTGGGATTGCCAAGTACTCCGCCAACCACGGTCGGGCTTCTTTACCCAATTTCATCTTGTCTAGGTATAAAGGCTCATCCTCCTCTGTAAAGCCCAAATAGTCATTGATGGTCTTTCCATCAAACTTCACTTTAAAGTTGCGCACTTTGGTGACCGTGGTACCCTTTTTGATGTGGGCCACATTGGTATAGAATTCTTTTACCAAGTGCTCATTGGTGTCATCCACCTGCCCTACAAAGTAGTCCCATCCAGCTTTGTCTCTGAATTGCCTCAACACATTTGGATTGTGAGGCAAAAGATCCTGGGTAATGATTTTTCTTTCCGGTATCAACCTCTTTTCTGGCCACCACTCTCTGAATTTGTGGTAAGCGATCTCACTAACGAACCGGTCTTCCCATGCCTCAAGGTTCCTAGTTCGCTCTTCTCCACCAACTTGGGCTCACCCCCTTATGCTTCTTCCCCTTCTTCTGGCACTGCACCCTTTCCGGATAATGAAGCTATAGGAGAGGTAGAGTACTCATCCCCACTGGCTGTAGCTGAGCCCTTAGACGACTCAGAAAATATGTGAACTAAGGTTTGGGCAGTGGGGGATGCTGGAGGTGTATCTCTCAATCGGTTTCTCTCCGACCAGTCAGGATAGTACTTTGGCACTGAATCTGATGATACCTCCCAGGAGGGCTCGTACTCACTCCCTGACTAATCAATAGCCCTGTCTGTAGCTTTAATGAGTTTCCTTGTGTTTTTTATATTTTGTCGGGCTTGAGGGGTCAACTTTATCATCTTTTGTTTCCTACCTTGGGAGGACTCTCCTCTTCTGGTTGTTTAGCACCCTTGCCTCTTGATTTTACCATTGTCTGCAAAGAACATTCATTAGACTTTGTTAGTATCTAGAAAAACAATGAAGTTCATAATTGCAGAAAAGAAAACGTTGCAGACAGTATCAGTTATTGCAGAGTGCGGACCGCACAAAATGCAATTCGGCCGCAAAGAGGCCATTGCGTACTGCACAAAATCCATTGCGGTCCACACAGAGGTAGGGTTCAGACTACCTACTCTTTGAATATATGCACCGCGAACCGCAAAAAATGGCAATGCAGTCCGCATTGAGGCACCGCGGACCGCACAAAATGCAATGCGGACGTGGTCCTCAATGATCAGGTTTCAGAACTGCATCATTGAGGTCCACACAAAATACCATTGTGTACCGCACAAGGGCACCGCGGACTGCACAAAATCCACCGCAGTCTGCACTGAAAGCCCAGCAGCAATACCAACCTAGGTTTCAAGTGTTAATCAATTTTAGTCCAATTTTACACCTATTTAGGAGTCCCTAAGTGTTGGTTCAGTGTTTTAACTACCTAAACTAACTTTAAACAAAAATTAACTAACTTAAGCTACAATATTGAAAGAAATACAGGAAGGCTAGGAAGAAGAAGAGAGAAAAACAAAAAAGTTAAAAGAAAATAACAAAGTTAAGCAATTAAGAAGAAGTTAGAGTTACTAGAAGTGAGAAGTACTGAAGATAGATGAGTCTTAACAATTAATTACGAGCAATTTAGAGAGATGAATAGTGTTATTGTGTCTTTGAGAGTAAAAGGTTCGAAAAGTTCAAAAGGAGGGCCTCAGGTCCTATTTATAGAAAAAGGTCATGGGGCCCAGCTTACCTACCCACCGCGAACCGCACAAAATGGCACCGCGGTCCGTGGTGCTCGAAATCATAGGGCTCGGACAAGACAACCACTGTGGTCCACACAAAATGTAATGCGGCCGCAGTGGACCACCGCGGATTGCACAAAATGCAATGCGGTTGCGGTGGTAAACTTCAGAAAACACCAACTTTTTCAAATCACCAGTGCGGTCCGCATTGATTTCTTGCTCCCTTCCCCTCCCCCCCCCCCCCCCCACTAAGGTCTTTGCAACCGCACAAAATGGCAGTGCGGTCCCCATTGACAATCTTCAGAGAGTAGTCATTTTCCAACTTTTTCCTGCACTACATCAATACAATCCTGTAGCATCTCACAACCAATCAGTCCAAAAATAAATCCTACACTACTATAAAAATCAAAGAAAAACAAGAAGAAAAACACATGGGTTGCCTCCTAAGAAGCGCCTGATTTAATGTCGCGACACGACACAGTTTACCATCAAATCATTTGAGATGAAGAAGTGCCACCACGTGGCTGTCATCAATTTTTCCCAAGTAGTGCTTGACCCTATGCCCATTTACTCTGAAAACTTCCCTATTTTTGTTCTTCAAATCCAGTGCACCAAATGGGGTCACAAACACCACTTCAAAAGGTCCACTCTATTTTGACTTAAGCTTTCTCGAAAACAGACATAACCGAGAGTTGAAATAGAGAACCAAATCACCCACTTTGAACTCCTTGCTACGAGCATATTTATCATGAAGGTACTTCATCTTGTCCTTGTATAAGGACGAACTAGAGTAGGCATGGAATCAGAATTCATCAAGTTCATTAAGCTGCTCCACCCGAAGATTTGCTGCCACATCCCATTCAAGATTCAGCTTCCTCAAAGCCCACATGGCCTTGTGCTCTAACTCAACCGGTAGATGTCAAGATTTCCCAAACACAACCGATATGGAGACATACCAATCGGAGTCTTGTAAGCAGTCCTATAAGTCCTTAGAGCATCATCCAACTTCTTTGACCAATTCTATTCGCATTGACTATCTTTGACAATATACTCTTGATTTTCCTGTTTGAGACTTCGACTTGGCCACTCGCTTGAGGATGATAGGGAGTAAAAACTTTGTGATTGACGACATACTTTGCAAGCAAAGTGTCAAAGGCTCTATTGCAAAAATGAGACCCCCATCACTTATGATTGCACGAGGAGTGCCAAACCTTGTAAAAATGCTCTTCTTGAGAAATGCAACAACACTCCGAGCCTCATTGTTGGGCAAATCCACGGCTTCAACCCACTTTGAAACGTAGTCAACCGCCGTAAGAATGTATGTGTTCCTATACGAGCTAACAAACCGGCCCATGAAATCAATGCACCATACATCAAAAATATCAACCTCAAGAGTGGTATTG
This sequence comes from Nicotiana tabacum, assembly GCF_000715075.1. NCBI lineage: Eukaryota > Viridiplantae > Streptophyta > Magnoliopsida > Solanales > Solanaceae > Nicotiana > Nicotiana tabacum. Next base: position 1,827,970 of record NC_134082.1, on the reverse strand, counting down.
AGAGGCATCTAATATTTCTTCAAAATTCCACCCGCTCTTTGACATTCATCATACCTCTTCACAAGTTCACTTGCATCTTCATACAAAGGCCAATAAAATCTACAACTAAGAACTTTGGAAGCCATCCTTGCCCCGCCATGATGTCCACCATAGGTAGAGGAATTAAAAGCCTCTAAGATACTCAATTGCTCTTCCTCCGGGACACACCTTCGGATCACACCATCCGTGCAAATCTTTAACAAGTACGTCTTATCCCAATAGAAATCCAAATTATCTTGTTTGAGCTTCTTCCTTAGGTTAGAAAAGAGCTCACATGGGATTATACCAGACACAAGGAAATTAGCAACGTCCGCAAACCATGGCATACCACTCACCGACACCGAAAGGAGTTATTCGTCGGGAAATGAATCGTTGATCTCTAGGCCATCACGAGGCCTCCCCTCCTCCTACAAGAGGGACAAGTGGCCTGCTACTTGGTTTTCACTATCCTTCCGGTCCACAATCTCCAAATTAAACTCTTAAAGTAATAAGACCAATCACATCAGTCTACCTTTGGAATCCTTCTTCATTATCAAGTACCGGAGTGCGGCATGGTCGGTATGAATTATGACCTTGGCACCCATGAGATAAGACTGAAATTTCTCCATTGCGAACACAATAGCCAAAAGTTCTTTCTCGGTCACCGTGTAGTTCACTTGAGCATCATCAATTGTCTTGATTCCATAGTACACTGGATGAAACATTTTGTTTACTCTTTGACCCAAAAGAGCCCCAACCGCAACATTGCTCGCACACATGAGCTCAAAGTCAAGCTCCAATTAGGTGCGGTAATGATAGGAGTGGTGGTCAACTTATGTTTGAGAAGTTGAAAGGCTTGCATGCATTTTTCATCGAACACGAACTTGGCATCTTTTTCTAATAACTTGTATAAGGGATTCACTACCTTCGAAAAGTCTTTGATAAATCTCTGGTAGAACCCCGCATGCTCAAGAAAACTTATAACTCCCTTGACAGAGGTAGGGGGAGGGAGCCTTGAGATCACATCAATTTTTGCTTTGTCTACCTCAATACCATGCTTTGAAATTTTATGCCCAAGAACTATGCCCTCTTCCACCATAAAGTGGCATTTCTCCCAATTGAGAACAAGATTGGTTTCTTCACAACGGGCCAACACTCATCAAATAAATCTCCCACAACACTAAAGTTGTCCATGAACACCTCCATAATGTCTTCCACCATATCGGTGAAAATGGCCATCATACACCATTGAAATGTAGTCGGTGCATTACACAACCCAAAAGGCATCCGAGAAAATGCAAAGGTGCCATATGGACAAGTGAATGTGGTCTTCTCCTAATCTTCCGGAGCAATTAAGATTTGGTTGTACCCAGAATACCCATCTAAGAAACAGTAGAAGGCACGCCCAGCAAGTTGGTCTAACATCTGATCAAGAAAAGGCAATGGAAAGTGATCCTTGCGGGTCACTTTATTCAACTTGCGGTAGTCCATGCATACCCTCCAACCGGTGACGGTTCTGCTAGGAATCAACTCATTTTATGAATTTGCAACCACGGTCATGCCACCCTTCTTCGGTACACATTGCACCGGCGAAGTCCAAGAGCTATCAGAGATGGGGTACACAACCCCGGCATCCAACCACTTGATCACGTCCTTTTTCACAACTTCTTACATTGCCTCGTTCAACCTCCTTTGATGTTCTAATGAGGGATTTGCATCATCTTCCAGAATAATCTTGTGCATACAGAATGCGAGGCCTATTCCCCGAATATCAGTTAAAGTCCATCCAATTTCCTTTTTCCGCTTTTGAAGCACCGCCAATGTGGCATCAACCTGCATGTTAGTAAGACAAAAGGAAAGAATAACTAGAAAAGTAGAACTAGGGCTTAAGAACTCATACCTGAGGTGTGGAGGCAACAGTTTCAACTCCAACACCGGAGGCTCCTCAATTGATGGTTTTGTTAGTGGAGTCTTCCTATTCTCGAGGTCATCGGCTCATAAGAGTAAGAGCCCATCCCATGTAAAGAATTCACACACTCCACTCGGCCCTCATCTTTATTGACATCAAGATTCAATAATACAGCCTCTAGAGGGTCCTCCACATTGATCATTATAGTGGTATCATCAACTATCACTATCGTGACAAGGTCCACAAAAGAGCACACCTCGAAACTGTTAGGCTGCTTCATTGACTTGCATACATGAAAGATCACTTTTTCATCACCCATTCGGAAGGTGAGTTCCCATATTCCCACATCAACTAAGGCCTTCTCAATAGCAAGGAAAAGTCTCCCCAATATGATAGGAACTTCATAATCCATCTCACAATCCAAGATCACAAAGTCAGTTGGCAAGATAAATTTGTCCACTCGGACAAGCACATCATCAATAATACGCAATGGTATCTTCATCGTTCTATCCGCCATTTGCAATCTCATGGAAGTCTGCATCGGTTTCCCAATACCCAAAGTCTTGAAAACTGAGTAGGGCATCAAGTTGATACTAGCCCCCAAATCACATAGAGCCTTAGCAAAATCCACACTCCCAATGGTGCAAGGAATGGTGAAAGCACTGGGATCTTTAAGCTTCAGGGCCATTGAATTCACTATTCACTAACTTGGTGAGTCATCTTTATAGTTTCACAATCCATGGACCGTTTCTTTGTCACCAAGTCCTTCATGAATTTAGCATATTCCGACATTTGTTCAAGAGCCTCCACCAAAGGCACATTAATGGATAAGCTCTTCATCATGTCAATGAACTTTTTAAACTGATTCTCATTTTTCTACTTCGCAAGTTTTTGAGGATAAGGTGGAGGTGGCCTTGGCAAAGGAGCCTTGGCTTTAGGCACAACCGGCTCCGGCATGTCTATTACGTGTTCCCTGGACGGGTTCACATCATTTTGAGTTTCCACCTCGGCATCTTGAATATCAATCCTCACTTCTTCATTTACATTTTCATCAATCACATTTTCAACTACCAAAGGAACTTCATCTTCTTGTAACTCAACATCATAGCTCAAATTTTGTCTTTGCTTGGAGGCATTCACATCACCGCCTCGTCCACTCCTTGTACAAGATTGTTACCACCATGACATGATTGTTCCCACCCTTCGGGTTTACTACCGTATCACTTGGTAGAGCACTTTTAGGGCAAGTATTCAAGGACTGTGAGATTTGGCCTAACTGCACCTCCAAATTTCTAATGGAAGTAGTGTGGGAAGACAACTGAGCATCAGAATCCGCATTATTCTTCATCATTTGTTAGAACATCATTTCAATTCTTCCCATATCATTGTTAGAAGAACTAGGACCTTGGGATAGAAATGGAGGCGATTGTTCGGTTGTTGGTGCATTGGGGGCCTTTGAAAGCCTTGCCCCCGGTTTCCTTAGTTTCCATTGTTCCATCCACCTTGATTGTTGTTACCACCCCAGTTGTTGTTGTTACCATTCCAATTACCCTGATTGTTTTGATTGTTGTTCTGATTGCCCCAGTTGGAGTTTTAATTGTTGTTCCCCTAATTACCATTGCCTTGTTATTGTTGATTGCCCCAATTGCCTTGGGGTCTCCATTGTTGTTGGTTAGAAGAATTGCCCCTTTGGCCTTGATAATTATTCATGTATTGCACCTCTTAGTCCATCATAACCATCATCTTGAAATCCACCACAATCATTGTCAAATTGCTCCGAATTCTCTTGGTTCCGTTGACCTCTTTGTCTTCTCTTGTTGACAAGCATGTTGACACCCTCCATGACATTCACTTGGCGAGGATTTTGAACTTGTTGCAACTGTGCATTTGCTAGTTGGTTCATTGTAGTTGTCAACTCAGCTATAGCCTGCCCATGATCATGTAACTCATTGTGCAAATGAGTGATCATTGGGTCACCGTGGGGCATATTGGCTTTACTTTGCCAAGTAGAAGAAGTGTCAGCCATCTCGTCAAGAATGTCACAAGCCTCATCATAATATAGCTTCATGAATTTGCCCCCAACAAGTTGGTTCACTATGCACTGGTTAGTTGTGTTAATGCCCCGGTAGAAAGTCTGTTGGATCATCGCCTCGGTTATATCGTTGTTGGGGCATTCCTTTACCATTGTTCTATAGCGCTCCCAAATCTCATGTAAAGGTTCGGTGGGCTCCTCTTGAAAGCCAAGATCTCATCTTTCAATGCTGCCATATGACCCGGTGAGAAAAATTTTGCAATGAACTTGTCCGGCAGCTCATCCCAAGTAGTGATGGAATGGTTGGAAGTCGCTCAAGCCAATCCAATGCCTTCCCTATAAGTGAAAATGGGAAGAGTCTCAACTGAAATGCATTTTCGGACACATTTGTTTGCTTGCTTCCCCAACAGGTATCCACGAACCCCTTGAGATGTCTGTAAGCATTTTGATTTACAGCGCCCGTGATATACCTGTGCTTCTCTAGCAATGTCAGCATCACATTGGTAATTTGAAAATTGCCCGCCCGGATCTGGGTTGGGACAATTGTACATGCATAGCTTTGGTTTGGAAGCACTCGAAGAGCCACTCTTGGAGGTGGCGGAGGAGGGTTTGGAATATTGTCATTGGCATTAGCATTGGCCTGATGGCCTCTATGTTGTCCTTGAGGTACAAGAGGCACCTCATCATCTCCAACATCATCTACCTCCTCCCCCGCAATCACATTTCCAAGAGGGTCATTAACATTCGTTGCAATTTTGTACCTGGAGTTGTGACATAAACAAATTAGTAACACAAAAGGAAAGAAGAACAATACATAAAACTATTTAGATAGATAGCCAAAAGCGTTAGCTCCCTGGCAATGGCACCAAAAAGTGATCGAGGCCAACCCTGTACTACTATTGAGTAGCAAGAGAGGTCGAAGCATCTTTTACCCGAGAAGGTCGGGATCGATTTCCACAGGGAGCTAGATATTGGAGTTGAGTTTCTATCTAAAGTGGAGTTGTGTATTTGTTCCTAATTTCACTTCTAAACATTTTTGGTTTTGAATTTAATTCTAATTTTATAATACTACAATGCTAAATTAGACCAAGTAAAGCTAAGATTAAACTATTGCTAGTTGTTCAAAGAGATAAAAGGTACTAGGGTAGTGACTTTCTCCTAGGTGGTTAATTGACGGATTCTTGAGTCTAAAGCTAGATTGTCACATTTGGGGAATATGATATAACCATTGCACGATTCTACTCATTCTATACCTCTCAGTAGTTTGAGTGATTTTGCCCGAATTGACTTTCTCAAGACCAATTGGATATGCAAATTTGTGCAAGCAATCAAGGTTCAAGTCGGGTATTACTATCTCTAGGTTTAACCCTTTAATTGGGGTTATCAATATCTTGAATACGCCCCAATTCCTTGTTGGACTAATTTCATGGACTTAGGCTCTCTTTCTCAAGAAGAACCAAAGTCTACTAGGCATAAACTAGTGTTTGCAACCACTAATTCACAATTAAAACCCTAAATTAGCCCAAATATCAAACACCTATAGACAATCAAGCATCAAAACATAAGACCCATCAATTACCCACACTAGGGTTGAGCCACAACCCTAGCTAATAGGTCTAGCTACTCATAATTAGAGAAGAAAGCAAAGAAATAGATGAAGAAAAGCTCATAATATTTAATTGCTAAATAAAACTTGAAGATTCAATGTTAAAATTAAGCTAAAATTACTCAAAATGGTAAAAGAAATGAGTTCACGAGCGCAGCTCTACGTCCAAAACTATCTGATGACCTAAAAATAGAAAACAAATCTATTTATACTAGGCTAAAAATTTTGGACAAAAATACCCCTGCGGGGCTAGTGCGGACCGCTCAAAATCAAGTGCGGCCGCACTAAGGCTCTTGGCTTGATTAATCTGCTCTCTGAACTTGGTCTTTGCGGACCGCACAAAGTCGAGTGCGGCCGCGGTGGCTCCTATTGCGGTCCACATAAAATGGATCGTGGACCGCGGACCGCGTTGGGTTTCATCCTCCAAAATGTCATCTCTATGAACCTTGGCTCTCGGACCACACGAAATCGAGTGCGGGCGAAGTGGAATCAATGTGGACTGCATAAAGTCCTTTGCAGCTGCATTGCCTGGCTGACTGAAAACCATAGTCTCTGAACCTCATCTTTGCGGACCGAACAGAATGATGTGCGGTCGCACTGGCCCTGTTTGACTGAGCTTGATCTTGTCTTGGTACTTGTGCAAGTTTCACTCCTTTTTGAGCTAGTTTTTGACACCTTGTTGATCAAACCTGCAATCAAACACAATTTGTGAGCCTTTGGGACTATTTTGTACACATTTCTAATCAAAACTTAAGCAAGAAGGAGTGTAAAATGCATCCTAATTCTTAGTTATCAACCAACACCTTCCGCTAAGCTGATAGCCTATTAGGAGGAATGTCAACCTGTCTATCTGGACCTGCGGGCATGAAACGTAGCGTCCCCGGGCAAAATGGACGTTAGTACGAATAAAGTACCAAGTGTGTAAGGCAGGAAAGCATAAACAAGAACAGTAATGTAAAGAGAAATAGAGGAGATACAACCTGTAACATCTGAGTGCCTATGGAGGCTACTGACATGAAATGCATAATACATATATATACATAAACTTTTTTAAAAAAACATACGCCTCTGTGGGCATCATCATCATCATATCATACTCTGCCGCAAAGAGGACTCGATAAAAACTTACCCGACCATCATAAGGCTCGGTAGAATCGTACCAGGCCACGTGGAGCTCAGTAAAACCTAACTGATCGATGATTTCACAATAGGTGTTGTACCCGGCCGACTATAGCGCGGCTCGGTAGAGTAAAATAGATATTATATATAATGCATGCTAGACTTATGGAATCACATTCTAAACCTTTCGGAGTGACTTAAGGTCGTTGCACCTTCGATTAACATTATGGACATCCACACCCTCAATATGAACCTCAGTAGGATTCAAGGATCATACACACTTGCTTAAAATAATTTTATAAGGAAAGAACAACATGGACAACCTTAGTTGCTAGGAGTAGATCCGTTATGAAATAGCGTATTCATTTCACTTTAGATCATGTCAAAAGAAAGAAGGAAGTGCCTTAGCATACCTTAACTCCTTTGAGTCCTTAATACATTCCAAGTTATTCTTCAAACAACTTAACTCAATCTAACATAGCATACGGAGATTCAAAATTAGTGTTGAGTAAAGGCTAAGTCCGCAATTAAACTAGTAGCTCGTTTATGTAAATTTGGGTAACATCTCCCCTATAACAAGGGACTACTCCAATACAATATACCAACAACAACAACAACCAGAGAAATCCATCAACATATAAATATTAATAACAAGACACCATATAGCAACAACAAGTCACAACTACTTCACGACGAGCGGCAAACTCCGATTGGAATCTGTATACCCCATATCACCCCTTATAGATTTCTTAATTTGCCTTAAAAGTATCACTAACATTATAATGAAGTCATTAATCAATGATTTCATCCTTATACCATATATTTATAACAACGAAATTAATCCACAACTTCAACTATCCTCAATTAGTAACTTTATTCACTAGTTCATATCTAGTCCATCTATTTAACTTAATCAACATCAAGATAACCTTAGGCACATGCAATAACACAATATATATACCTAATATAGTAGCTTTAAGTTAAAATACAAGTTATATTTATCTCACAACAGCCCTCAATGGCAATACAACTCCATAGAAGTGACTTAAGCTAATCCAAGTATTATCTTGTAGTATCTTGCTCAAATAATGCAACCAACATACAAAAAACTTCAACAGAATGTAGTAGAGTATTATACATGCCTAAAACAGCAGTAACAATGTGAAAATACAGCCAAACACCTCCCACAGCTATCCTCAAGGACAACACAACCTCAAAGAGGTGTTATTCTTCACTAGAACTAACTTTTGATGTTGAAATATGGTGTAATCCATTTGCAAGACTTGAAATAACCTAGGGTTGATATAAAAACCATGGGGGAGTATTTTACAGAACTTAAACCACTTAAAACAACCTCCCACATGAGCTGGAACCACCCAAAAATCAGCAACAATAAGAAGAACAAGAAACTTACTAGCGCGACAGGATTCCCGATACTTGATTTGCGTTGTTTGCCCTTTGTTTGGGTCTTGGATCTGAGAGAACCTTGAGAGAGTGTTTTTAGGTGTCTAGGGTCTGAATATACTGTAAAAGAATGAGTTAAAATGGGGTTGAGGCTTCTTATATATATCCATATATCTAAACTGCCTATGTGGGTCCCATAGGGAGCTGTTTGGCGCAGTCTCACAAAAACGCGAATATATCTCTACTCCGATGTCGTATTGACAAACGGTTTAATGCGTTAGAAGCTAGACTCGTAGATATTCAATTTGGTAGGTAGATCACCCCATAATTCCAAGTATATTTGGAGAAAAACTTAGCTATATTTGGCCTAATTTTCAGCACATTTATGAATATAACTTGTGATGACCTTTGCTAACTTTTGTTCCACGGCTTGCTTGCCTTCAAAACGTAGAAAATGACTATCATACGACTAAAATAACTCATAGAATAACCTCTTTATCATGTTAATAACCCTAGTCTTACCCCAAAGTACATGTTATAACATTCCAAACTTGTCGACTTTCGACGAAACTTATTTTCTTCAATTGGTTTAGCTTCTAAGTTTTCCAATCCTCCTGGTACTCGTTATTCATGATCTAAAATATTTGTAACCTCAAAGGTAACATAATTATCTTAATTTATTTGCTTCCAAATATAATCTTATTTCTGAGCTTACATCAATTGATTTATGGCATACTCTTACATACGAAAATATGGGGTATATCATCATTCTCCCCTCTGGAACATTCGTCCTCGAATATTGACTGATGCACTTATCGTCTCTTAAACAATATCTTTTACGAATACTTGAATATTGTATTTTCCATCTAGGAAGCTGTTTGGTGAATAAATCCAAAGGCTTGGGCATTCCCCCCTTTAGCCCTCTTTCTCACACCGTGACTTGTGGTCAAAATTCTTCCAATCTTGTAACTATTTCTACCTTTTTTCATGCATCCTGTACGATTCTGACCTTGTATGTGTGCCTATGCGACTCTTCTCTCCTTTTTCCTCCAGCTTTCAGCCAATTTCTAGGCCTCACTTCGGGAACATATATAGAACTTGACAAGCTGTCCCTCTGGACATCTATAGGTATACTGAAGTTCTTCGCTCGGTACTTTGTCGAACTTACGAATATTGATATATCTTGTTTGATAGCCTCGGTTATCTATCCTTATGGCTTTATTACGTCTAGGTGGGTCATACTACACCATAATACTTACTTCGGTTTATTATTACCGAGGTATCCCACCCAACTCCAGGTTACTCTCTCACCGCTTATCCTATATGTATAAATCTAAGCCATTTAATGCTTCCTTATTACTGTTCATCTAAAGAACGTCATCATAATCTCCTCTCAGGGAACATCTGAAGTGGTTTTCCTGATCCACATAGGGATAATATTATACTTCAATAACTATATTTCACAGCATCCCAATGTGATTCATCTTATGGGGGTATTCTAGTCCCGCCCAATTCATGAAATCCCTTTCTCGTTAAATCATTACTCAATCAAAAGCCTAAAGGTCATCCACTTATCTATCACAATTACACCCTTGTTCTACTACCAGGGCAGCATTTCATCTCTTCTAATTTCTCCTAGCAACTCCTCTGAGTTCATTCAGGATGTACCAAGCTTTCCATAACTTACGGAAACCATAAACTCTCTTGTTTGATGGGCTTAATCCCGAGGTCCTACCTATTCTTGTCCCCTTCTAACTCACCTTTTCGTATCCTTACTCCCATATACCTCAAACCTTGTCACTCTACCATACTTTAGCTTGCGACCTACACATATCTATTTATTCTACTCACAAACTTCCTTTAACTTGCTAGAACCATAGATTTTTGCTCGTTACTATCGCAAGCATACAACAACAACAATAACAACAACTCAGTATAATCCCACAAGTGGGGTTTGGGGAGGGTAATATGTACGCAAACCTTACCCCTACCCCAAAGGGTAGAGAGGCTGTTTCCAGGAGACCCTCGGCTCAAAAAAGCAACAGGAGCCGATATATTAGTACCATAAAAATGCATAATAAAATAAAAGCAATATAAGAGATATGAAATACAGAATACGAAATACGAAATAGATAGCTGGTATAGTAAAACTAGCAGGTAAAGCCCTGCATCAATAGACGACCAATGACATTCTTAGTCTAACTCCTAACTGGCTAGTCTCACTCTATTGTGCTGTAGAAATATTCACAAGTTTTCCCTAACCTACAACCTTAATGCTCGACCTCCATAATTCCCTGTCAAGGGCCATGTCCTCAGTAATCCTTAGTCACGCCATGTCCTGTCTGATCACCTCTCCCCAATACTTCTTAGGTCGCCCTCTACCTCTCCGTGTGCCCACTACAGCCAGTCGCTCACACCTCCTCACTAGTGCATCAGTTCTCCTCCTCTAAATGTGCCCGAACCATCTGAGTCTTACTTCCCGCATCTTGTCCTCCATGGGGGCCATGCCCACCTTCTCTAGAATATCTTCATTCCTAATCTTATCCATCCTTGTATGCCCGCACATCCACCTCAACATCATCATCTCTGCTACTTTCATCTTCTGGATGTGTGAGTTCTTTACCGGCCAACATTCAGTTCCATATAACATGGCAGGCCTAACCACTGCTCTATAAAACTTACCTTTCATGCCTTCTTAGTTGTCTTTAAATGTAAGCAATCACTTTTCCTGGTCGTTATGCCACTTGTTGCATGAATCCTTGGCTTATCTTATTGCCCACCAATACTTGAATTTCCTATAACTCATATGATCTCAAATATCACTTTTGACTTACTGTTCATTAGTCACGATAGGTGCCACTTTCTTATGGAGTGTATACCATATTCTAGTGAGACTGTTGTTACAAGACCATTTCTTCTTTATATCGTTATACTTAAGTTGAAGCCTTCTTCCTTATTTCCTCAGCTAGTCTATTTTTGTAGTCCTTAAGGAGACCTTCTGGATCTTCTAAAGTTACGATCTTGTTATACTGTATATCTGAAGGAACTTTCGATGTTCTTACTCACCTACAAACATCCTTAGTTACATACCTTTATGCCCTTGTGCTCGTAGGGTTACTTCTAAACTCAGATTTTGATTGTCTCATTAGTGGTACTCTCCATTATTTCCGTAACACTTATACGGTACCTTTAGTAACCTAACTCCTATCTGAATATTTCTCAAGGTTACGACGTCATATCTGCGAGACTGAATTCACTAGATTAGGATTCACTACGTTTATCTTGCATGATCTACTGATTTGTCTATATCATCTTGTCTAGCCATAACTAGGCTCTTCCTGAATCAACTACTAACTACTCGTTGGTCCATTTCATATCTATATTACTGCGTAATCTCTCTTTATTTATGTCCTTGTCTTAACTTGCCTCTCGCATTGGCTCCTTATGTATCAAGTGTTTATTCGCACTTATTTATCAATAACATTCCGAGCGGGAACCCTTACTTCCTCTCCCCGGTGTCGTTCTTGCATAATGTTCTGGAGTCGTAGTATATATGTATGATCTGAATAAATTCAATCTCATTCCTTTCGCCTTTTTACCGCATTACCCCTTTACTATTCCGTAGCTACCTGAACCACTTAAATCCGACTTAATACCATATCACCCCATCTTTCCCCCTTTAGGGGAGTAATAACATTAATGCTATGAAGATTCACCTACAAGTATTTTACCTCTTCATCTTCGGCGCCTTTTCACGTCCTCACTAACTCTTACTCGCCTTACGATAGCCCTTCTCTACCAGGGACAACTAAATTTCTTACGTGCGAGGGTGACACCTAATGTAACTGACATAGTTAGTCCCTTAAGCTTAACACTGTTCTCAGTGATTGTAGACATGTAATTTTTGACCCTCCCTAAGATTTTACACATTTTAGCATTTAAATACTTAGTTTAGGTCTAATATAGTTATTTCAACTAATTTTGACTCTCTTACTTTATTTTTATCACAAAAATAAAAATTACAAAAGAAACATAGTTTCATTAATATTTTGTAGTCATACTATTTTACTATGAATTGTTTTTTACATAATCTTGAAAAATACCAAAATAGTTTCATAATATAATAGTGTTTGTTTTAATTAATTAGGATTAGTTTATATTTTAATTATATAAATTTTATATCATTCAGAAGGAAGAGTGAGTTTTTGAGTTAGTTTATCACATTTTTAGTGAGAGAGGTCCATTTTTAGTCTTTTGGCCCAATTTTTAAGCCCAACAAGAACTAACCCATTACCCCTTCTTCTTTAACCCTTACACCCTAACATTTCTTCTTAACCAAGACATAAACCAAGAAAACCATAGACCTAAGGGCACCTTCCAGCCGTTACCCAAAACAACACCAATGAGATCCTCTTCTTCTTCAACCTAGAACACAAGAGACCTTCAGCCGCCCACCATACCGGTAGACCCCATCGCCAGACACACTTCTTCTTCTGCCTAATCTCAAAACACCTAGCTGAACCTTAATTGGAAGATACCCAAAAAGACTCCTAGCCGTCCCCTTCTTCTTCATATCTAACAGAGCCTCCCACCCCATCTCTGGACTTCCAATGCCACCAACAAGAGCAGTTGCACCGTCCTCCATACCTCTAGCAACCACTGCTCTGCCTCTCACCATCGTTCTCTCTCTCCCCCTCATTTCTCTCACTCCTTTTCTCAGTTGTTGTCGTGCGCCATATCCACCACAATAACCCGCCGAAAACCTCCCTTCACATGTCCGTCCACCACCACCCAAAACACCTCACCACACACACACACATATAAGAGCAGAAAAACGGTTAGAAAGAAAATAAAAAATTAAAGCTGAAAACAGAAAACAATCCAAAGCTCATTTAACATCCTTTTCCGGCAAGTTTCGAGTTTTCCAATTGAGTTTTGATGACTGTTTCTATTGGTTCCTTGTTGAAGTCCGTTTGAGGTTTAGTTTGAGATGGATTGAATCCATCGTCGCTGGCTATCCGAGGTTCTATTCCAGTTTTAGACAGTTCGTCGCTTATCAAGGTCCTATCTGTTTGATTCGAATTCACGAAATTGAGGTCAAAATTCTTTCCCAGTTTTGTTCCTTTAAAGCTTATGTTGGTTATATGATTCTGCGAATTCATCAATGTTTGACTATTGAATAGAACATTTGCCTTAATGTGAAACTGATTTTAGTTATGTAAGTTGAATGGCTAATCTGTTATTTGACCTCAATTTCGTGGAGAAGAAATTGCTATTGAATAGAAATAGAAACATTTGCTATTGAATAGAAATTGAACAGGGAGAAGAAATTGGACCTTAAACATCTAACTACTTTTATTTAATCATTTTTTGACATCGCTAGTATCATGTTTAGTCCGGCCACACTTGGGTAGGCAAGCCTTAGGATTTTCGTTAGTTTCGAGGCGAGAGGCGAGAGGTCGTTCCCTTAGTTAAATTTATCCGGGGAATGCCTTGAAGGACTTGTAGATATTTTATTCTGGGGAATGCCTCGAAGAACTTTGTAAATATTTTGGAGGTCTTGATGAGCATTGTGGAGAAATCATAGAATAGGCTAGTTTAGGATTTTTCTTTTGTTTTTTCGTTATACTTTCTTTTATTAGGTGGGGACGACCTCGAGCCTCTTTGATTGTTTATTTTATTTTTTTGCGTGTTTTTACCTCAATTTGAATATTTTAAAAGCCAACTAGATCGAGTACGCAACCGTGACCTTCACGGGACTTGGGGAGTGCCTAACACTTTATCCCCGGGTCAAATGAACCCCCTTACCCTAATCTCTGGTGCAGATTTAGTTTTGAAGTCCATGTATTTTGAAAGGAGAAATTGCTTTTGAACGGTTATCTGGCACACCGGAACCCAATGCTAGGTGGCGACTCAAGAAAAATCCTTTTTAACACAATTATTTTGTCACTTTCTAATTGGAAACCCTTTTGAGCTTCAAAAATCACTTTTATTATTTTAAGAGTTGTTAATGAGGTTTAAAAAAAGGGGTGTGACATCCCTGGCGACTCTGCTGGTAGTTGCAGGTTCAAGTTGATACTTGATCTTGTTGGCTTTTAGGATATTCGGTTGAGGTGTTTGTTTTCTTTATTTGCTTTGTTTAGTTGGTTTGTTTGTCTTATTCCTGTTTTGTTGGTTGTTTGGTTATCGTTTTTCCTTATGTGTTACTACTTTATAAATTGTCATCATTTGCATAACCATGGGTCTTCTTTCTGTAACAAGTCTTCTGGAGTACGTTTGAGCGTACACGGCCCTTTTGTGAGTCACCCGTGTCTTTAGGGGGGTGGCATGGGAGCATGGAGTAGGCGGACAGCTAGAGCAGCCACCATCTACCACGTGTTGCCCCGAATTTCCTTGTTAGTGAACCCCAAACTTAGGTTAGCATTTAGGTCATTTTTATTTGTATCATGTCATTTACATCTAGTAGGACTCGGCCCCAGGCACCGTGTCCCTTTGTAGGAAGCCTATCCAAATTTTGTCAAAAATGGGCCCGTGGACCAAAAAGACATTCAATCATCCCTATGTGATACATGTTGCATCTTTGAGGGTAAAAAGGTCATTTGGCGGACCGATGCTTGGGAAAGAAGGGTGAAAATGAAGCAAGTAGGGCCCAGTTATATTTTTCTTTCACAATTTTAAAAAAAAGACCAAAAAAAATTAAAATGAAAAAAATCCCAAAAAAAAAAAAGATTGACACTTTCCCATCATTTCCCAAAAAATCAAAAAAAGAAAGAAAAAGAAAATCCAAAAAGATTTTACACTTTACCATCATTTTCCGAAAATTCAAAGAAAAAGAGAAAAAGAAAATCCAAAAAGATTTTACAGTTTCCATCATTTTTCAAAAAGACAAAATATATTTTTTCCAAATTAGTGTCGTTTTTAAGCTTTCTCCCATATCCAATCTTCCCGAACTACGCGAACCTGATTCTTGTCTTTCGGAACGTGATACGTAGGCAACCCACATATGGTCCGGTCTTCCTAGTGAGTCTTAGGTTCTTGGCTTTGCGGGGTCTTAGCCAAATCTTGCATGTCTAGCTACTATTGGTCACATCGGCCATTCTTGCAAAATGGGATTATTTTCGCAAAAATGGTTCAATTACCCATGTCTTAGGATCTTAAGTCCACAACTAGGTGTCATATTACTTTAAGGTCCGTCCTTATTGAGTTTGCATCTTTAGCCACTTCTGGCCATATCAGTCGTTTCTGCAAAATGGGTCATTTCTGCAAATTAATTTTGGGCTATGATTATTGGGAGTTTGAATCCATACAAGCTTTAGTGATATATTTCCATATCTTTGAGGTCACCTTTGTAGAGTTTGCACTTCTAGCCACTCTTGGCCACGTAGATTAATTTTCAAAAATAGCCCAATCATGTCTTACATGTGTCTAATAGGAGGTGTTGTGGTGTCGCATAGTGTCTTGAGTCACTAATCTATTTGGTCTTATTTTTATCATTCAGGTATGGATTAGTGTATCAGAGCTCGAGCATGACAAATACCTCAGGACCACTACATTCAGAAGTTGCTTAAAGATAGTTTTATGTTTTGAGTCTGTCATTTATGTTGTCTTTTACTTTCTAGTCTTTACAGCAATATCGAGTCTTTTGTTATATTACTTCCCATTTTTTTATTTGAAAAAGCAAAAAAAAAATTAAATAAAAAATCCAAAAGATTTTTATTTTTTTTTAGTTTATTTTGTCCATTACTTTTCCAGAACTACGCTTGATCTGATTCATAAGGGACATGATACATAGGCAGCCTACATAGGGTTCGATCGAACCATCATTAAAAAAACAAAAAAAACAAGGAAAAAAAAGGAAAAAAGAGAGAATGAAGTTGTGGGACGTGAGGCATGAGAGAAAGAAAATAGTGACAATTAGAAAGAAAAGAGAGGAAGGAAAATGACCAAGCCAAGAACTGCTACAAAAGAAAGAAAAGAGAAGATTGAAATGAACAAAAATAGGATGATGCCAAATGACCTTGTGACCCTTGAAGTCATTCTAGAACCGTTAATTGTTGCTAGGTGCATTGCACGCAATATGATATTTCTATCTGATAAATGCCATAACGCTAACATGTTGGCTTTGTTTTGCTCCTTTTTGTTACTTTCATTGTTATCATAACAGAGGGTGGTTAGTTTTTGGTACTTTGGCGATTCATCCATACAACACAAGGTCAAAGAGCAAGGAAGCCATTGTTATCAAAGACTTGGATACAGGAGTTGTCGACCCCTCGAGGGAGATTGTGGAGTCAGAATCTGAATTGAACGAGGAGGTCCAAAGGCTGAAACAACAAATGTTTGAAATGTGTCAAGCATGGGCCAATGGTCAAGGACCACCTCTTTCTTATGCTTTCCCAGAGTTTACACCCATATTGGCTACTACCACTACGATTTCATTGTCTGATCAATTCTATCCATTTAGGTTCAGTCTTTATCCCAATTGCACGATTATAGCTAGAACTTCTGTTGCTCACTCCCAAAGTGTGTCATTGATAACCAATCAGAACACCACTATAGTTATACCTGTCTTCACCATCCCACAGCCAGCGGTGGTGTAGAGGAAAACTCATGAGTCATAATTTGCTACCCAGCAAGAACAATACCACTCTCCTGAGTACCACTCGTACCTATTTGATCTTCCTGCAAAGATTGAGAAGCCTACCTGAAAGATAGCACCAGAAGAAATAACCGAAAGACCAAAAATATTAGAATAAGTTGAAAAATATACAAGGGTTGGCAAGTCTGAAAAGTATTGCCTTCAAGGATCTATGTATGTTCCCGATGTTCGTTTGCCACTTGGTTTCAAGACTTCCAAATTTGAAAAGTATAATGGACATGGAGACCCCATAGCCCACCTGAAAAGGTATTGCAATCAACTAAGAGGTGTGGGAGGAAATGAAGAATTACTGATGGTTTATTTTGGGGAAAGCCTTACAGGTATAGCCTCTGAATGGTTTATGTCAAGATACATCTTGCTGGTATCTCTGGGATGACATGGCCTAGGACTTTGTCAAACGGTTCCAATATAACATTGACATCGCCCGGACCGTAATTCTCTTTCAAATCTGAAGAAGAAACCAACTGAATGTTTCAGGGAATATGCCATTAAATGGAGAGAACAAGCAGCTAGAGTTAAGCCACCCATGGATGACCACGAGCTAATCGTTGTCTTCCTTCAGGCTCAAGAGCCCGATTACTTTCAAAACATGATGTCCGCAGTTGGCAAATCATTCTGGGAAGCAATCAAAATGGGATAAATGGTAGAGAATGGCCTTAAGACAGGCAAAATTGTTAGTCAAGCAGCTCTCAAAGTTGCAACTCAGGTTGTCCAAATTGAATTTGGTAATTTTCGTGGCACGAGTGAGAAGGTTGAAGAAATCATGATGACATCAAGGCCGAGAAGAGGTCCTAGAAGAACATCTCGAAGGCATGACCAGCCTCGTTTATTTTTTGATGATTCTCTTAAGAACCCACAATACTTTGTTGATCCACCCCAGTATGTTGTCCAGCCACCAAGACATCCCAGAAGGCGAGCACCAGCACCGCAAAATCTCCACCAGCCTCCACAAAATTTTCAGGTGTCTCATAACCCACATCCAAGCCAGGGGTATATAGGTAAACAAATATTGAAAGACAATTTTACACCGATAGGAGAGTCCTATGCAAGCTTGTTTGAGAAATTAAAGCATTATGACCTGATTGCACTTATTCCTTCGAATCATGTGGACCTGTGTGCAAGAAGCTTTGACCCTTCTAAAAGGTCTGAATACCATTCCAATGCTTAGGGGCACAATGTCGAAAGTTGTTGGGATTTGAAAAGATAAATAGAAAGAATAATTCAAGAGGGGATAATTGTGATCCAGGATAGTGACACCCAGAACATCGCGCAGAATTCTTTACCTGCACATGATGATGTACGCTTTGTGGGGGAGGATGCATGTTGATAAGGAGTATGAGAATCCTCTTGGAAACTTGCTGACTGAAGTTAATGATATTGAGATTGGTGAAGGTCCCAGTAATTTCGATGTGCAACCCAGCGGCTAAGATGTAAAGCTTAATTAATGGAAAGACACTCCTTTCCTAGCTAGCCAGGGAGGAGTTTTGGTAGTTTATTTTATTGTCATTTTTGTTTGTCCGGGTTATTTTAGGGTCATAATCCGAACATTGTCTTGTTGGCTCAAACCTTTCTGCTTCTTATTTTCCTAGTTCTTTTAGTGGTAGTAACTCGTCTAGTGTTATCTAGGATTGTTCCAGGGTTGTAACCCATGTCTATTTTGCTTGTTTTTTCAAACCCTTTCCACCATCTGTCTAATGCAATCTCATGTTTTCTTTTAGTTTTGGTCAGTTTTTGTTTAGGTTACTTTTCCTTTTTTATAGTTCTTTTTATCCTGATTCTAGTGACATGACACACACACATAATTCTCAGCATGGTTTTGAAAGTTAGTCTAATCATGAAGCAATGACACAGTTTTGAATATGATAAAAAGATGCATTTGAGGAAACAAGTAAAGATTCACGCATTCTGAGATAAACTGAAGATTGAATTGAGTGAAACTGAGGCAATTAGTTTAGAAAATTAAGAGGTTGATGAGAGCATACAACAAGGGAATATCTCTCAAGCAGTTTGAGGTAGACCAGTCAGTGTTGAAATGTATTCTTCCACATCAAGATAAGGTTGAGTCAAGTCTGCTTCGAACTGGCAAGGGTCATTCATTGGGACAACGGTATTGCCCATTGGCACTTTTTGTTTGTGTTGATGCCATCAATAGATATTATGTATGATTTCTTTATCTTCAATTGCATGTTTGTACTTGGCATTTTTAAAATTTGGTATGACGAATGCATTTTATTCTGCTACCTAAACACTTTCATCTTTTGCTACCCCTTTTGAGCCCTAATTTATTTTATTTCAAATCCCTCTTTTGGAATTAGAGGTAAAGTCAGGAATTAGAAAAAAGAGGAAAAGAAGAAAAAGAAAGGAAAAGAGAAAACAAAAAAAGAAAGAAAAAAAAGGGAAAAAAGAAGACAAGAAAGAAGAAAAAAACACAACAACAACTTTGTTTGAACTACGTTCGACCTGATTCTTGTCACCTCAAGATACGTAGGCAGCCTTACGGTTCGGTCACACCAAATAAAATATTTCATAATCCCTCTAAGTTAAGAGTGGGGCAGTCTTTCTTAGAAATTCCCATCAAAGCAAAAATCCAAAAAAAAAGTAGTTCCTCAGACCCCAGGAAACTGGGGTAGAAGTTTTAATTTTGCCAAAAGGCCTAATTCCAAAAGTTATAATTTTGAACTATTTCATCTTAAATTATTTTGAGCGTTCATGCCACTCTTTCTTTCCAACCCTGTCCAAAAGCCTACATTATGGTCCAAAGAAAGACCTTCCGACCAATATTTGAGGATGTCAAATCAAATGTGTGGTGAAAGTATGATATTCTTGCATCATGGTTAATACTTTGTTCTTCAGCACAAAGAGAGAAAATGGTTAAATGAGAGAGTCTTATCGGTGAAAACCCTCATGGGAACCGTAAGGCAACGGTGAGTTGAGAAAAGAACAAAATGAGAGAGGCTTGATGGTGAAAACCTTCAGGGCACTATAAGTCGATTGAGAATTGTGGATCAGATGAGACAATTGAAGCGCTGAAACCCAGTTTCACAGCAAAGAGGTACAACAAGAGTTGAATATTAGACTTGCTTGAGAGATTAGGACACTTAATCCAAATGTTCATGTCATGGTCATTAGAGTTGGTATCCACATTTGATAAGTTTCTACTTTGTAATTTTCTTGTTAGGTATCATCTCTTTTCATTGTCCCTTATTTTGTTCCTCTTGATTTGTTTGAGTCCCTTCTTGAACCTATTTGGTCAGAACAAGTGAGAAATGACTTCAAAATTTGCTACCAGCTTTCCAATTGCACAAAATGGATTTGGCTAGCACATCAAAGTGGCATAAGTCAGGGAAAAGTCGTATGCGTACTGAGTTGGTAACAATCAATATGCTTTGGGATTCATGTGAAATGCAAAGGTTCGGTAAATGTCAATTCATGAGCAAATGCAACAAATAGAGGATATTGTGATCGAATGGAGCCGAGGTGTTTTTTGTGATAAGGGTTGAAAGAAAATGGGTAGTCGATAACAGGCAGGGTCTTCCAAGTTGAAATCAAAGTTATCTTGGCAAGTGCAGAAGCAACCGCCTTCAAGGTCAAGGCCACAAACTAACCACCACATTTAAACTCACAAGTTTTCTTTGTTTGAAATAGGAACAAAGCAGTGCAAGCAAGTTGGTTCAAAAATAAGAAAAAAAAGAAAGAAAAGAAAAGAAAGAAAAAGGAAAATAAGAAGAAGAGAAGAGTCGACAAAGGGAAATTTCTCAAATCTTTTCCCTTACCTATCTTGCTAGTGTGCATAAAATGTTGTCATTGCTCTTCACATTTTTCCTCTTAGGATAAAAGTCCTAGTCTGATGGATATTCTCCTAATCAAATCTTAGTCTGATGAACTCCTAAGATAGAAAACCTAGTCCGATGAATTTTCTCCTAGGATCAACGTCTTAGTCTGATAAATTTTTCTCCTAAGATAGAAGACCTAGTCTAATGAACTTTTTCCTAGGATCAAAATCTTAGTAAGATGAATCTTTCTTCTAAGATAGAAGACCTAGTCCGATGAACTCTCTCCTAGGATCAAAATCTTAGTCTGACGAATCTTTCTCCTAAGATAAGAGACCTAGTCTGATGAACTTTCTTCTAGGATCAAAATCTTAGTCTGATGAATTTTTCTCCTAAAATAGAAGACCTAGTTTGATGAACTTTCTCCTAGGATCAAAATCTTAGTCTGATGAATCTTTCTCCTAAGATAGAAGACCTAGTCTGATGAACTTTCTCCTAGGATCAAAATCTTAGTCTGATGAATTTTTCTCCTAAGATAGAAGACCTAGTCTGATGAACTTTCTCCTAGGATAGAAATCTTAGTTGGATGAATCTTTCTCCTAAGATAACAAAAGGGATCTAGTCGATGAACTTTCTCCTAGGATCAATCTTTAGTTTTCTTAAGTTATTAATCTTTAGTTTTCTTGAAATTAGGGGTCCCTCCTGAAGAATAGGGTCAGTTTTTACTTTAGTCAAGCTTAGTTTATAGTTTTCCTCAAGCTCAATCTTAAATCTAGGAGATGCACTTCCTAGTCTGGGTCATTCAGGTTTTATTCTTAGCAGAAGCACTTGCTAGTCAAATATTCTTGGTTTTATTCACAGGAGACGCACATCCCAGTCAAATCTTTAGTTTTACTCTCATCATTGCATCAATAGCATAGGTGATTTACAGTTTTGCGAGCAACTCACAAATTTTTCTAGTGCAAACTGGGGCAGAAAATTTTATTTGTTTTGTTGTTTTGATTGCAGGCACCCACCTGGAGAATGAGGGAATTCGTTTTGGAATTATTTCGAGTTTCGGCAATCAGGCACCCACCTGGAGAACAAGGGGATACAGTTCAAGTTTTAGCAATCAGGCGCCCACCTGGAGAACAAGGGAATACAGTTCAAGTTTTGACAATCAGGCGCCCACCTGGAGAACAAGGGAACACAATTCAAGTTTTTGCAATCAAGCGTCCACCTGGAGAACAAGGGAATACAGTTCAAGTTTTAGAAATCAGGCGTCCACCTGGAGAACAAAGGAAGTCATTTCAGAATCCAATTCAAGTTAGAAGTAGCAGAAGCTCATAGCAAGAATGCGAGTCAACAGTCTGAGATGATCAACAGAAGTAATCTCAATCCAGAATAAAAAAACAAAAAGAAAAGAAAAAAAAAGGGAAGTGAATCCAAAATGCAGAAGCTGAGACAAGAGGTGGATTGCTCAAGACATGACTAAAGTCACAAGCATGGTGTGTCCCGTTTTGATCCGAAAAGCTGAAGAAGAACAAACTTGCACCTGCAACTAGCAAGCGTCAAGGTTCAAATCTAAAGTCTGCATGAAGAACCATTCAAGACTCAAGATCAAGCTTCAGAAGACTTATAGATAGGAATCTTGTAACTCATAGTTGACAGGCTTAGGTAGTCTTTTTTATTTTTTGATTTTGATGTAATAACAGGATCGCAGACCGGAACCTCGATAGAATGGCACCTCGACTGTCTCTCCACCTCAGTATACTTCATCACCTCATTCACTTCTAAACTACACGTGGCTTGATTCCTTTATTCCCAAGGATATGTAGGCAGCTCAGATACCAGGGCTCGGTCACATTCTCTTCCTTTCTTTTAGTTTTTGGTCTCTTTAAATAACGGTCGGGTCAAAAAACCTGTCTTGTCGTTCTTTGTCTGAAAACTCTTCGTGTTTTCAGTCAAAGAGGGGCAGCTGTAGACATGTAATTTTGACCCTCCCCAAGATTTTACATATTTTAACATTTAAATACTTAGTTTAGGTCTAATATACTTATTTCAGCTAATTTTGACTCTCTTACTTTATTTTTATCACAAAAATAAAAATTACAAAAGAAACATAGTTTCATTAATATTTTGTAATCATACTATTTTACTAGAATTTTTATTTTTACATAATCTTGAAAAATACCAAAATAGTTTTATAATATAATATTGTTTGTTTTATTTAATTAGGATTAGTTTTATATTTTTATTTTATAAATTTTAATTTTTAGAAGGAAGAGTGAGTTTTTGGGTTAGTTTATCACATTTTTAATGAAAGAGGTCCATTTTTAGTCATTTGGCCCAATTTTTAAGCCCAACAAGACCTAACCCATTATCCCTTCTTCTTTAACCTTTCTTCTTAACCAACCCCTAAACCAAGAAAACCCTAGACTTAAGGGCACCTTCCAGCCGTCACCCAAAACAACACCCATGAGATCCTTTTCTTCTTCAACCTAGAACACAAGAGACCTTCAGCCGCCCACCACATCAGCAGGCCTCATCGCTAGACACCCTTCTTCTTCTTCCTAATCTCAAAACACCTAGCTGAACCCTAATTGAAAGACACCCAAAAAGACTCCTAGCCGTCCCCTTCTTCTTCACATCTAACCGAGCCGCCCACCCCATCTTTGGACTTCCAACGCCACCAACAAGAGCAACTACACCATCCTCCACACCTCTAGCAACCACTACTCCGCCTCTCACCCTTGTTCTCTCTCTCCCCCTCGTTTCTCTCACTCCTTTTCTTAGTTGCTGTCGTGCACCGTACCAACCACAATAACCCGCCAAAAACCTCCCTTCACATGTCCCTCCACCACCACCCTAAACATCTCACCACACACACACATACAAGATCAGAAAAATGGTCAGAAAGAAAACAAAAAATAAAAGCTGAAAATAGTAAAGAATCCAAAGCTCGTTTAGCATCTTTTTCCGGTGAGTTTCGAGTTTTCCAATTGAATTTCGATGACTGTTTCTATTGGTTCCTTGTTGAAGGCTGTCCGAGGTTCTGTTCCAGTTCTAGCCAGTCCGTCGCTTATCAAGGTCCTATCCGTTTGATTCGAATTCACGAAATTGAGGACAAACTTTCCCAGTTTTGTTCCTTTAAAGCTTATGTGTGGTTATTGTAAGCACGTGATTTTTGCCCTATATGAGAATTACTCCCAAAAATTCAAAAATAAAATAATTTTTCTTGGTGTGCAATTTTGTGATATTTTTGTGATATTTTGAATATTTATTTGTATTTGTCTGTGCATGTTTATTTGCTAAATTAATAAAAAATACAAAAATATGTCACATTTTGCATGTGTGATTTAATTACACAATTGTTAGTAATTAAGTTTGTTTTACAAAAAAATAAAAAATTACAAAAATAGGCATCGTTTGCATTTTTAGCATTTAATGTCCAAATATACAATTTTATGCTTAATTACTACTTAATTATGCGTTAATTGTTATTGGGAATTAATTTGCGCTTTTATAACTTAATTTAGTTCTTAATAATAATTTAAGTATTTTTATAATTTAGTTTTAGAAAATAAAAGAAGAAAAGAGAACAAAAATACAAAGAAAAATCGGATTGGGCCACTTCTTCAATTTTCAAACCATAGGCCCAAATAATTGCCCAATCTTCCCATGACCCAGTCCACTTCAGACCAGGTCGACCCGGTCCGCCCCATTAACCCAACACCCACTCTTCATTTTTGTCCTAACACAAAACAAAAAAAGGAAAAACAAGACAAAAAACCCTAAAAACTAAAAAAAGTCATCCGCCTCCCTAAGCTTGGCTCCTTCTTCTCCAAGCATCCATGGCTGCCCTCCCTTACGACCAACTGCTGCTCCTCCTCCTTCGTTCTTGTCCATCAAACTACCAAACAATGCAACCACCTTCGCGTTCAAACGACCCCCCTTCATCCGCCATTAAAGCCAAACAAGCATCTTCAAGCCTCATCGACCATGACCACCTAACCATCGACCAACTCGTCACCACCAGTTGCTTCTGCTTGCTGCGTCGACCAGCTTTACTGCTTCATCTTCCCCATCCAAACGACCTCCATTACTGCTTCGTCTTCGACTGCGAACAGCTCGAACAACCACTGCCTGTTTCGCGAGCTGCTGCCCCACTGCGTCGTCTGCTCCGAGCTGCTGCTGCTTCACTCCGTCTTCCTCCTCGACGGACTGCTGCTGCTCATGTTTCTGGTAGTTTAATCTGCTGACCAGGGCAGCATCGTCGTTAGTTGCTCCTGCTTCATCGTTGTCATTCTACGTCAAGCTCAAATTCGAGCTCGACGTCCATGGATGACCCTATGGCCGCTGCCGTATCGACGAGTTCTGCTTCTGTCTTCCACTTCATCTTCTTCGTCGAAACACCCGAACGCACCCCAGCTGCTTCTGTTTCCTTCCAGGATCCAGCCACTGACTTTGCTCGAGGCTGTCCATCGCTGCTTCTGCTCTATCACGTCCAAACAGTTGCTACGTCCATGGCGTTTGATGCCTTTTCCTCGACGATCTTTCCTCGTCCAGCTTCTACCTTCATCTGCTTCAGTTACTTCTTAATCGTGTTCGTCATCATTGGTTCGAGCTTTGGTCGATGGTCGTCAAAACAGTCCCCACCTAGTCGAGTTCGTCGTTGGTTAGTACGTATTTCGTTTCAATCCGGTTAGTAGTTTTTGAGTTTTATTTTTGTCCGTATTTCGTTTGGATATTTTTTGAATCTAAAATCGGCGAATGTTTGTTTTGTTCATGTCTATGGTTAGATATTTGATTTTTTGTTTTGTTCATGTTCATATGTTTT
Source organism: Nicotiana tabacum (assembly GCF_000715075.1). NCBI lineage: Eukaryota > Viridiplantae > Streptophyta > Magnoliopsida > Solanales > Solanaceae > Nicotiana > Nicotiana tabacum. The sequence goes on along the minus strand of NC_134082.1, from coordinate 1,802,637 downwards.
GTTAAATTAATTTTCAGATTTCAAAATGGAAGTTTAATTAGTTGTTTTTCATGTTTATTTCATGTTTGTATTATTGTTTAGATAAATATTTGTTAGTTTAATGTTTGTTAGATTCAAATTGAAATTTAATTAATTATTTCTTCAATTTGTTTCATGTGTTATGTATTTTCCAAAAATTATTAATGTTGTTTGAATCATATGAATCCGTCATGTTTGTTGTTTAAAAAATAGATTTAGTTCGTGTTCATCTTTGTTTGAAGTTCATGTTTAATCCAGTGATTTAATGTGAGTTTATGTTTGTTTGTGATTTGTTGATTTAATTTGAATCATGCATATTGTTGTTTGTATTGTTGTCTCTTTGTTCATCCATTGATGGTCTAAATTAACCAGGATTGGTTCCCGATATGGTTGATTTATTCCCATTAATTTGGAGTTGTGTTGTTCATCGTGTTCATATAATTTGTTGTTGAAGATTGTTGAGAAATTGGTCATCTTGGCTATATTTTGGTTGAGTTATGATTAATTGAATGTTTAGAGCTGATGGGGGTAATTTGGTAAATCGTAGTACATTTGGGGATAAAATAGTAATTGCAATAAGGTCGGAGGATTAGTTTAGGAATTGTACATTTTGTAATTTTTTATGTGAAGCATGGGGGACGAAATGAAATGAGGTGGGTTGTGATATAATTGTTTAATATAAAGGGGGGACAAGACAAAATTTAGTGGGGGGAATCTTGTATTTGTTTATGTTAGGCATGAGGGACAAAATATAATGGGGTGGTGTGATATATTTATTTAATGTAATGGGGATGAGTGGGAAGATAATGAGTTTGGTAGAGAAAATATGTTGATTTTAATTGATTAAAAGATTTATGGGATGTGATATATATAGGAGGTCTTGGACAGATATAAAAGAGGAGAGATAGAGAATAGGAGAGAAAACACAGAAGAAAATAACAGAGAGAGAGGAAAAAATCTGACAGAAAGAGAATAAGAGAGAGAAAAAAAGGGCTGAACATTTAAGAGAGAGAAAATTCCGAAAAAATATTTAAACTTTCAAATAAAAAAAACTAAAAAAAACATTCTGCTTTCTTTCATTGTTTGAAATTAACATTAATTGTTGTTGTGTCATCAAAGCTTGAAGTTTTTGTTTTGGGATTAATACTTCACCGGTTTGCAAACTCTGTTCCTGGGTTGTTACTGTTGCTGGATTGTTGCTGTTGTGCTGTATTGTTATTACTGCTGTTGATTCTCATCTTCATTTTCTTTTGCTTCCAAATCAGGTACACAACTGACACGCTGGTTATTGTAATCCGAAATATGAAACATGAATACGAAAAATGAAGAGTTGAAATTCTGAATTATATTTAATTATATTCTGAATTTTATTTGTATGTATAAATTATTTAGCTTGCAAAAAATCAGAATCATGTAGATATTTAATACATATAGTGAAACATCGGATGATAGCTTAACGGACGAACTGCCTATATATTGCCTAAAAATAAATAAATGGTGTAGTAACTTCGTCTAGTTAAGTCGCTATTGTTGGATGATTATCATGTCTCAAAAAGCACGTTAGTTTATCAAAATAGACCATTTTGGAACTTGGAAGAATGTTGTTTAATTAAATAATATTGGTTAATTTCAGCATGTAAATGGTCTAGGATTAAAATTAGATTGCTATATTTTTTTTAATTTGATAAACTGAGAACATGCCTAGTATAATGTAACTAGGTAATAACATGTAAATAAATTAAAACATTTTCTCTTTTATTTTGTAGAGACAAAGTTAATAGAAGAAATGTAGGCACTTTAGGATTATCCTTTTAAAATAAATGAGACGAGCCTCGCCAAATAAAACACACAAATTGCGGGGCCCTCGATAAAAATTTAATTGATTACTTAAACTTCGGGATGGGCCGTTTAGCAAATTTCACGGCCTTCCCCAAGGTAATAAAGCGCTAATCGCTTTAAGCGCGATATAATAATAATACATTCTTAAACACGGGTACGCATTTATGCGACCCAAATTCAAATCCCAAAACATTGAATAAAAATATGTTCCGGATCATGGATGCATTTTATGTGACGCAATCCAAAGACATCTTTTTAAACAATGTTCACATTCTTGTAAAAATAAAAAAAAAATAATGATAAAAGCGGTAAAAAGATAAAACTTGCACATAAGTTCATATTTGTATAAAAATCAGACAATCAAGCCGAATATAACAGTTGAGCGACCGTGCTAGAACCACGGAACTCGGGAATGACTAACACCTTCTCCCGGGTTAACAGAATTCCTTATCCGGATTTCTGGTGCGCAGACTGTTAAACAGAGTCATTCTTTTCCTCGATTCGGGATTAAAATTGGTGACTTGGGACACCCTAAATCTCCCAAGTGGCGACTCTGAAATAAATAAATAAATCCCGTTTCGATTGTCCTTTAATTGGAAAAAACTCCCTTGTACCCCCGCGGGGGCGGAAAAAAGAGGTGTGACAGCTCTGGCGACTCTGCTGGGGAATTCTGACCCAGAACCACTGGTTCAGGGTTCAAGAATTCGAGCTTAGAATAATTGTTATATTTGGCTTTATTATCTGATATATATTGCATGTTCTGACATAACATACTAAATG